>NW_026708043.1:0-15335 GCF_902713425.1 Acipenser ruthenus
CCAGGTGCACTCACCTCCCTGACTATCACAGCTCCACACTGGCCTGTCCCAGCTGCACCTCCTCTCCCTGACTATCACAGCTCCACACTGGCCTGGGTCCGACTGCACCTCTCCTCCCTGACTATCACAGGTCCACACTGGCCTGTCCCAGCTGCACCTGGGATGAGAGAGGGGGAGAAGAGGGGAGAGGGGGGGAGGAGAGAGGTGGAGAGGAGAGGAGAGGGGAGAGGGGGAGAGGTGGAGAGGGGCAGCAGCAGTATTCCTCAGTCCAGGAAGGACAGCTCCATGCACTCCACAGCCTCAGGGTGAAGCATGCGAGTCGCCAGCCGCTCCATATCATCCAGGCTCAACAAGCGCAGCCTCCGCTCGTAATTCCTGAGAGAGAGGCAGAGGGAGAGACACAGAGTCACAACTACACGCTGCACTACACCTGCATTTCAGAGTGTGTGTGCTGCAGCTGTGATTGTGTGTGCGTCTCTGTGTCACTGTACAGCTGTGTCTGTGTGTGTGTGTGTGTGTGTGTGTATATAGCAGTGTCTGTGTTTATTGTGTTCAGGTTACCTTGTGTAGCTGCTCCAGACTCTGTGTGTGTGTGTGTGTGTGTGTGTGTGTGCATGTGTATAGCAGTGTGTGTGTTTATTGTGTTCAGGTTACCTTGTGTAGCTGCTCCAGACTCTCACTGCGTCGGCAGGGCTGAAGTGTTTGTTCAGAAGAGCAGGCAGGCTGTGCCACACTGACCCGGGGTGAGGCGAGGCGTGAGAGGAGGGGTGAGCTGTGCTGTGCTGTTCAGCCTACCTGCCAGCACCTTGCCTTTGTAGAGGAGTCCCCTGTTGATTGACAGGTATGTTGAGCCTGTCAGAGACCAGACTCCAGACTGTGGAGACCTTCTCATCCTCACAGACCTGTCAAGAGACAAGAACACACAGACACACAGTCACACAGTGAGGGGATAAGCATTAAACACTGAAACATCTTCATCAGTTCGCAAGCTTCGAGTGAAGTGACATCCCTCATCTGCCACCATGCAAATGCACTTAGTGTCATTTCAAACGGGATTGAGATTATTATGCTCAAGAGCTAAAAGGCAATAACAATGTACGATTATAAACAAACCACACCCTGCTGATCAGAGCTCACAAAGACAAACACATTATTAAAAGCCACTCAGCAAACAGTCACAAGCGGGTCCGGACGGCCATTTGTTATTAAAAATGCGGGATTCAAAAACAACCGCTCCACTGAATAATAAACAAAGTAAACGAGATGCACTCACCTGGTTTAACGAGCGCTGTCCCTCGTAGTCTGTGTAAAACAATAGCAAACGCCTCCTAACATGGCGTCCTTCTTCCACAAACTTATCACATTAAATAAAGTCGTTTCACACAGACACACGCCTCCGGCTGAGCTGTCCTCAGCTCTTTAAAATTGGTAGCGAACTTCAGGGAGACAGACGAGACTTTAGCTTTCATTTCCTATCCAATGCTGCCCTCGTGTGGACATTTAGTAGAACTGCTGTCGAGGGGTTGAATTGAGTGTTAACTAATTCTGCTTCATAAAATCAAATGAAACCTGCTGAAAAACGTCACGTTAGCATACTGAAATACACGCCGCTTGTAGTTTTCCATATACTTAACTAAAAACTGACACAAATATAAAATGTGACATTTCCAAAACTGATGCTGCTCTTTTATTTAAACAACTGCTCTATCAATGCAATGGTCGTCGTGAATTTTGGTTATATTTCTACGTCTGTGATTAAATTATTGCAAACGTCTGTATATACTTTCAGATACATTTTAAACCGCTATAAAAGAGAACTACAATTGATTCCTTCAGGCACGTTCCGGTTTAGAATCGTTGTTTTCTTTGGTTATTTCGAAACTGGCCGTTTTAAAATATGACTGATAGTAAAACAGTTCTTCACTAAAAGCATGAAAATATAATATTATTAAAATACTGACGTGGACACGTGTACTAAAAAATGTTTTATTAATAATAAATGTATCTTTTTAAACAGGTGCGCACGTTGGACAGCCATAGGGTCTATACAAATTAGGTAACGCATTTCTAACTTTTGATTCGCTAACTGCGTTCGCCAATCAGAAGTCATTTAATTTGTGACTTGTCTTTTATCCAATCAGATTGTTTAGGACATGACGTAACCGTTCCACTTTCTCTCTACGAGATAGCCGCATCGGTAAGGAATTCAGCAAATAATCTTCCAGCGCCTCCCGACTGCAGTACCGGTGCGTGTCCACTGGAGGGAGCCGAGCGCCTCCGTGGCGCCGGCTCCGCATGACTCGAGCGCGTTTGTGACGTCCCCGCCCCGATTGGCCCGTCTGTCGCTGTTTGTGAAGATAGCGTTTGCAGTTTTCACTGTAAACCTCTGGAGCTTGGGAAGAGAAACTGCCCGTGAAAGCTGAGCGACCAAAACTGTGAAAAATGACATCGCTCTGATAAAAATAAGCTCGTTAACAATGCAGAGATGCCAGCTTATAAAAGCAGAACCTAGGAGAACAGCAGCAGCATTTCTTTTTTTAAGGCCAGGGGCTGCTAGCCTGTGAAATGAAAAGGCTCTTGGGTCTGGCAAGCCAGTAACATTATTTCTGCTGTTTAATCTAGAACTGGTAATTGTAAACACGTGGCATTTAAAATGAACAACCCCAAAACAAATACTTCAACACAGATTTGTATTTATTTTTCTAAGTTGTAATTGTGTTTCTTCTGGATTAAGAAATAATATAAGAAATTAACCAAGTCTTTGAAAACAAAGGAGGAACTCACCTGGATTTGAACTCAGTCCCCCACGGTAAGCAGCACAGCATGCTAGTGAACTACCCACTGCACCACCTGTCTGCTTGTGACTGCGCAGCAGAATTGATTCCACTTCCAGCAGGTTGACTTTGTGCAAAGTTTCTATTCTGATGTAAACTTTCATCCTCCCAGAGCACTGTACTGTCTCCACTAATTGATTATTACTGATGAACCAACGGGAGCGCCAAGCCTTCCTCAATAGGCAAAGCTAGCGCTGCTGTTCAGGGTGAGCGTCCCTCAGCACTGCCAGCAAGCACTCGGGCGCTGGGGAGCAAAGCAGCACAAGAGCCTGGATGTCTTGGCTTTGCGGGAGTGAAGGGAGCTCTGTGAACACTGTCCTGTCCTTTCTGCAGAGGAAACGGAAGATTAGCATGGAAAGCGACCCCTTAGAGGAAGGACCGCGTTCTGATCAAGGACAGGTGGAGGGCCATGAAAAGGCTTCAGAGGCTTCAGAGGCTTCAAGGCGTCGTTTAAAGTTTAGCCTGTCTGCATACGACATGCCTTTTAAACCCGGGATAATTCTGGCTGCTCTTCTTTGCACTCTTTCTAGAGCAGCAATATCCTTTTTGTAACGAGGTGACCAGAACTGAACACAATATTCTAGGTGAGGTCTTACTAATGCATTGTAAAGTTTTAACATTAATTCCCTCGATTTAAATTCAACACTCCTCACAATATATCCGAGCATCTTGTTGGCCTTTTTTATAGCTTCCCCACATTGTCTAGAGGAAGACATTTCTGAGTCAACATAAACTCCTAGGTCTTTTTCATAGTTCCCTTCTTCAATTTCACTATCTCCCATATGATATTTATAATGCACATTTTTATTGCCCGCATGCAATACTTTACACTTTTCTCTATTAAATTTCATTTGCCATGTGTTTGCCCAGTTCTGAATGCTGTCTAGATCATTTTGAATGACCTTTGCTGCTGCAACAGTGTTTGCCACTCCTCCTATTTTTGTGTCGTCTGCAAACTTAACAAGTTTGCTTACTATACCAGAATCTAAATCATTAATGTAGATTAGGAATAGCAGAGGACCTAATGCTGATCCCTGTGGTACACCACTGGTTACCTCGCTCCATTTTGAGGTTTCTTCTCTTATCAGTACTTTCTATTTTCTACATGTTAACCACTCTCTAATCAATGTGCATACATTTCCTTGAATCCCTACTATGTTCAGTTTGAGAATTAGTCTTTTATGTGGGACTTTGCCAAAAGCTTTCTGGAAATCTAAATATACCATGTCATATGCTTTGCAATTATCCATTGTCGATGAGATCAGAGCCAGCCAGCCCGAGTGGAGCACAGAAATGGGAGGTGAGGCTCAATACAATGCAAACCATCCGAATCCAAGCAAATCAAAAATAATCTGTCAAGAAATCAGGACAGCAGACTACTGACTACTGTGAGAAATTCAAAACATTCAAAATTACTACTAACTGCTGTGTGAGAAAAAAAGAAAAAAAAAATACTATGAACTGCTGTGAGAAATTTAAAAATAAATCAAAATGACCACTAACTGCTGTGAGAAATTCAACAAAAACAATGGCACTGTCATGGGGCAGGGCAGTGAGAGCTGCCTGGGCTTGTTTGAGCTTCCCATCACTGAGACAGCAGGCAGAGAGAGAGAAGACAGAGCCAGAGCATGCAACCCTGCAACCTCTCCCCCCAAACACAGCCCAGCAGCCTGCCCCCTCCACCCCCAGCAGAGCCCAGCAGCCTGCCCCCCACCCTCAGCAGAGCCCAGCAGCCTGCCCCCCCACCCCCAGCAGAGCCCAGCAGCCTGCCCCCCACCCTCAGCAGAGCCCAGCAGCCTGCCCCCCACCCTCAGCAGAGCCCAGCAGCCTGCCCCCCCATCCCCAGAAGAGCCCAGCAGCCTGCCCCCCCACCCCCAGCAGAGCCCAGCAGCCTGCCCCCCCACCCCCAGCAGAGCCCAGCAGCCTGCTCCCCCACCCCCAGCACAGCCCTATCAATGACTCCCTCAAACAGACCAGCAACATCACAGCAGCTCAGGGACGAGGTGCAAAGGCTGAAGATGCCTGGAGGAGGACAACCAGGCCATGAAGACAGAGCTGAGAGAGGAGCTGACCAGGACAGCACAGCACAGAGAGCTGAGGAGCCTGCAGAGAGAGCTGGACAAAGAGGCAGCCTGCTACACACACCAGCAGCCCAGGAGAAGCACAGCACCAGCCTGACCTGCACTGACACACACACACACTGACAACCCAGACACACAGACAGGCACAAGCACACAGGCAAGCACAGGAACACACATGAGAACACACACAGCCCCAGACACACACACAGGAGCACACACAGTCCCAGACACACACACAGGAACACACACAGCCCCAGACACACACACAGGAACACACACAGGAACACACACAGCCCCAGACATACACACAGGAGCACACACAGTCCCAGACACACACACAGGAACACACACAGTCACACACACAGGAACACACACAGCCCCAGACACACCACAGGAGCACACACAGGAACACACACAGGAACACACACAGCCCCAGACACACACACAGGAGCACACACAGGAACACACACAGCCCCAGACACACACAGCCCCAGACACACACACAGGAACACACACAGCCCCAGAGACACACACAGGAACACACACAGCCCCAGAGACACACACAGGAACACACACTGCTCCAGACACACACACAGGAACACACACAGGAGCACACACATCCCCAGACACACACACAGGAGCACACACAGCTGCAGACACACATACAGGAGCACACACTGCTCCAGACACACACAGGAACACACACAACCCCAGAAACACACACAGGAACACACACAGCCTCAGACACACACAGGAACACACACAGCCTCAGACACACACAGGAACACACACAGGAGCACACACAGCCCCAGAGACACACACGGCAACACACACAGCCTCAGACACACACACAGGAACACACACAGCCTCAGACACACACAGGAACACACACAGGAGCACACACAGCCCCAGAGACACACACGGCAACACACACAGCCTCAGACACACACAGGAGCACACACAGCCCCAGACACACACACATAGGAACACACACAGCCTCAGACACACACAGGAACACACACAGGAGCACGCACAGCCCCAGAGACACACACGGCAACACACACAGCCTCAGACACACACACAGGAGCACACACAGTCCCAGACACACACACAGCCTCAGACACACAGACAGTCACACACACAGAGCAGCAGGCCCGTGCTGAGATGCTCATCCTTATAGATTCAAACGGGAGATTCCTGGACGACAGGCGGCTTTTTCCTGGTTGGAGAGTATCTTGAGCAAGGTACTTTACCTAGATTGCTCCAGTAAAAACCCAACTGTATAAATGGGGAATTGTATGTAAAAATAATGTGATATCTTGTAACAATTGTGAGTCGCCCTGGATAAGGGCGTCTGCTAAGAAATACATAATAATAATAATAATAATAATAATAATAATAATAATAATAATAGGTCCCTTTAAAATGAGCAGCTGGAACATTCCGGGCCTGCGCTCCTCAACCTTTTGAACTAAGAGCACAGCCCCTCAGTTTGTAAATGATATGAATACCATGGATCTCCCCATTCTCCATGAAAGCTGGCGTCGCGCACATGTGTCCACATGCTGTCCCAGCAGCTACAGGGAGCTGATTGGACCCTCCCTGAAAAACTTCACCATTAAACGAGACTCAGGGGGGATAATCGTGTGCTACAGAGGGGAACTCAAAAACTCCATCTCCCCTGTTAAAAGCAGCGAGACACATTCCAAATCAAAGGAAAGCTCTTAAAATCTAATCAGGAAATCTACCTGTGTGCTGCTTACATGCCCCCCTCAGACTCCCCCTACTACAAAGAGTACGGCTTCCATGAGCTCCAAACTCAGAGGAGCCGTTTCCAAACCCTGGGCTCTGTGATGCTGTGTGGAGAGCTCAGCGCAGGACGGGCACAGAGATCCACTACATCAGCACTGAGGGAAACAGCCACCTATTTGGAGACGCTCCTCTGTACCGCACACATATTAGCACACAGAGGAACAGCCATGATAGTGTGGGGGATCAGAGTGGGAAACAGTTCCTGCAGCTCTGTCAAGGCCTGGGTGTGTACATCGTCAACGGCAGGACCAGAGGGCTTCTCTGGGGAGATTCACCTAAAGCTCAGCCTCCTTGTAGTAGTGTGGTAGATTATGCCAGAACTGACAGAGACACAAAACATATGAAAGCATTTATAGTTAGGCAACAGATTCCCAAAGATAAATGGTGTGACAGTGAATGGAGCTCCGCTAGGTGCTACATTGATAAACGTTCACCCTACAGTTTTAGTTCATGTTTATTAAACATGCCATCCGCTATGACAAATCCTTTAGACAGGGAGTTTGAACTCAAAGCATCCCCCAATTCTAATGAGATTTTCTCCTGCTAGGCAACTGCTGCTTACAATAGCATCCAGCAAATTATGTTCCATCTCCCAGCAAATAGAAAGACAACCATGACTGTTGCTCAGGCCATGACAAATGGCTATGGCATAAACACTACACCAACTCGAATTCTGGTTAGAGCTGCATACAACTCCACAGAAAGCCAGCCTCAGGTGGTAAGTAGTCTAGGCTTCATTGTTCTCTAGTAGAGTATATCCAGACTATGAAGGTAGACTACAGTCTTGTTTTTTGTTTTAGTAAAAGTTCCCCCTCCCCTCCAACAGATGCAAACTGTACCAATGGCTGTGTTAAGATCAACCACCTTTTATAAGCAAAGATGGATGGTCATGATGGTGGACACTGCAGTTACATGTCCTACTGGTGAGTAAGGTTATGGAGGGCAACGGTGCTCAAGAACTGTTCTAGGTTTATGTATGAATTTTCTATATCAAGTCTATGGTGTTCCTTTCTGTCAGATGGAACAGCCTTCACAGAACAGATGATTACATGGAATGTTCCCCGTGTTCTACCTCCTCTTGTTCCGACACCACAAATTACTACCCTTGATGTCCAAATGGGAGTTGATGGCCGCAAGCTTGACCCTGCAACAATTCATAATCGAGATTATAAACTGGATGTCGGTCCCCAGCTAATCACTGTAAAAATTCCTGTGGGAGCTGATGGTGGATATTACAAGGTATTCAGAAGTTCAACATCTAAATCCTTCTCATTTTAAAGCTTTCCTCCTAAGATGCTTCTGTGCTTTCAGAGCCATGTATTGGACAACACCTATGTGATCTCTTACTCTACTGAACCAATGCTGGAGCATTATTATTATTTATTATTATTTGTTTATTTAGCAGATGCCTTTATCCAAGGCGACTGACAGAGACTCGGGTGTGTGAACTATGCATCAGCTGCAGAGTCACTTACAATTACGTCTCACCCGAAAGACGGAGCACAAGGAGGTTAAGTGACTTGCTCAGGGTCACACAATGATTCAGTGGCTGAGCCTGGATTTGATGCTTTAAATTCTTTCAGGTAACTCCAAACACATGCAAAAAAATAAATTATATATATATATATATATATATATATATATATATATGTGTGTGTGTGTGTGTGTGTGTGTGTGTTACATTTTTTAACTTAGTGTAGTTTTTATTAATCACCTTAGATGTAAAATTAAAAAATAAATCTAATACAGTCGTTAGTGTTCAGTCGCATAACAGTGATAATGCAAACAAACTACAATTCCCAGAATCCCTTGCCAGTTTCTGTAGTCCCATGTGTGATGCCATAGGTCTGCCTGCCTCTGAGTTGTGATTACACAGGCATAATCTACTTATTAGATTCCTTCTTGCTTTGACATGCTACTTTCAGTATGCAAGTTTAGGGTGAAATTATCAACACTCCTTATATATATATATATATATATATATATATATATATATATATATATATATATATATATATATATATATATATATATATATATATACCTTGTTCTAGCATCACAAAAAGTGTGTAGATTTATATGGGTCGAATATGTTTGTTTTTTGTTAAGAATTATTATTTATTTCTTAGCAGACACCCTTATCCAGGGCGACTTACAATTGTTACAAGATATCACATTATACATTATTTCACATTATACAGATATCACATTATTTATTTATTTTTTTATACAATTATCCATTTATATAATTGGGTTTTTAATGAAGCAATCTAGGTAAAGTACCTTGGTCAAGGGTACAGCAGCAGTGTCCCCCATCCTGGGATTGAACCCACGACCCTCTGGTCAAGAGTCTAGAGCCCTAACCACTACTCCACACTGCTGTCCTGCAAGTTTGTATTCATTTTGTTCACTGCGGTTTATACGTCTTTTACTGGAAGTTGTCCCTGGTTTGAGCCCCAAGTGAGTGATTACTTTAGCGTTTCAGTTTTAACACCATGTGTACAAATGAGTCTTTTTTT
Organism: Acipenser ruthenus; assembly: GCF_902713425.1. NCBI lineage: Eukaryota > Metazoa > Chordata > Actinopteri > Acipenseriformes > Acipenseridae > Acipenser > Acipenser ruthenus. Next base: position 9,247 of record NW_026708043.1, read on the forward strand.
TACTCGAGGAATTGAGTCTTTTTTTTACTCGAGGAATTGGTTAAACAAACCGGTACTGAACAGCATGTTGACCCTTGTTTCACCCAATGGGGGGAATCTTTAGATCCGCGCACCAGTCGAACCGGAAGTTCCATTGTTTGGGCTCCTTGGAGAAAAAAGACACGAGAAAACAGAAGGAATAGAAGATAAAGAGAGAAAGAAAGCGGTGAGTTATTGAAATTGAATTCATAACACCCACTGGAAACCCCGTGTGTAGTATGGGGGGTGCAATGTGTTTATATTACAGAGGAATGCGAGTTTGATGCGAGACTGGATCAGGCACATTCATATTATTAAACCTGCCATCAGACTCTCTTTGAAACACACTGAGTTCGTATTTATATTCATGTTGGGTTAATCAGAGATGACTATCGGCGGCCCATCTGTAGTACTACCGGAGATTTGAATTGCACAGTTTGTACCGCTCTGTGCCGTCCCGTTGTGAACTGCATTGTGCTGAACAGTCAGGTGTCCTCCTGTACTGTACGTGCATCGGCGTGCTTAATAATAATAACAACACAATGACCGCTGCTTTCTTACACGATCGCAATGTGCTGTGTGTCAAGCAGGGCTACCAGATTTACACACGGAAAAACTGGGACTTTCTTTGTCTTCAATTCATTGAAGCTGTAGCAACTCTGAAGCCGTTAAAATAACTATATAATAACACAATCATAATTAAAACGTTAAACATCGGGTGTATTGTTGCAGATCATACCAATTCTTTAATTTATATTTAATTGTCTATTGTCATCTGACCAAAATATGTTAAATGTACAAAAAGACAGATTCGAAAAACATATTTCAGCTTTTACCTTTTAAACACGTGAGCTTTTTAAAAACAAGGTAGAAGGTATCAACAGAACTTATTAACAACACTGATATGTATGACTAACCCATGTTACTATCGTCATAGTTATATTAACTCTATATTGCTGTGAATTGTAATGTGTTCAAGTAAAGGACCGAGCAGTATGAACTGAACTGGAATATTTCAATGTGTGTGTATACAAACTGAGCCCTTCTAACTTGAGTTCGTGGCAAACCCAAATTAAATAAATAAATAATGGTTTGCAGTATTTCTATAGCTTTAAATCTGTAATGTTTATCATAATATCTGCAGTAAATGTGTTATTTTTCAGACACGACACAAAGGTACTCCAATTACTCAGACTCGGATTGCTTTTTAAAAGTTAGTAAAATGACAATACGTAAATATGTAACTTATTTTAAAAGAGTCTGATTCATAAGATGTGAAACACTGAAACATGGATTATTTTTGTAAGATTTAGTTTTTGTTTACAATGAGGAATGGATCAATCAGAAGTGAGCATTAATAATCATATATGGCAGCATTAATGTAAACCATCATTTCTTTATCAGTTCATGCGCAGGGAATTCTACATGCTGCGATGTAAATTCCTAATGACTAAATGTTAAAAACATGAAATACATGAATGAATATTATATAGATCAGGCTCCAGACAAACTGTTTGCTTTCGGAGCCGAATCCAATTGCTGGAGCCACTTCAGGAGCAGGATGGGTGTCATCATATTCAACTGCTTCAAATACAACAACTTGCTCAACACTGAAGTGACATCAAACAGCAACTTCATGTCTCCACTCACTTGTTTGTTGCCTCATTCTGCTGAATGGTTAATCTACGCATTTTTAACATCCATCTACAGAATGTGTAATAATAATAATAATAATAATAATAATAATAATAATATACAGAAGTAGCAATACTTATATAACGCAATATGCCAAATTAATCTAATTAGCCACACATGATACACCCGGAACTGCTCTGAAATTAGCTGCTGCTTAAAAAAATACCAAGAACGAGAGGATGGCTGTTTAAATAACCACTAAATAGCCAATTTTTAATGGTTTAATTTGTTTTATGGTTTTCTTAATTAGTTTATAATATGTCCCGGCTTCAAGCTTTGAAAATGTGGTCACCCTATATATATATATATATATATATATATATATATATATATATATATATATATATAAAATGCCCAAATATTCAATTCAATCTTTATCTCAAATTTCATGTAAATTTCATGGAAATGACACACACCATATGTTTACAAACATATTGTGTGTGTCAATGTAAGTGGGTATCCTAACATTACCATCTCTATAGCCATCAAACACAGACAGCTCTGCACCCCTGCATGTAACACAGACAGCTCTGCACCACTGCATGTAACACAGACACACTGCACCACTGCATGTAACACAGACACACTGCATCCCTACATGTAACACAGACAGCTCTACACCCCTGCATGTAACACAGACACACTGCACCACTGCATGTAACACAGACACACTGCATCCCTACATGTAACACAGACAGCTCTACACCCTGCATGTAACACAGACAGCTCTACACCCTGCATGTAACACAGACAGCACTGCACCCTGCATGTAACACAGACAGCCCTACATCCTGCATGTAACACAGACAGCTCTACATCCTGCATGTAACACAGACAGCCCTACACCCTGCATGTAACACAGACAGCTCTACACCCTGCATGTAACACAGACACACTGCACCCCTGCATGTAACATAGACTCACTGCATCCCTGCATGTAACTGTTCCTGATCTGACAGTATATAACACAGACAGCTATTATGATTAATTGTTAGGACAGACCAGCTTCCCGCATTGTTATGTATCTCCATCGCATTGCCTTTTTTCAGGTCTTATAGGGCTCTATGGAATCCGTGTTAACGAGAGCACGGACGGAATTACGGAATCATGGCAGTAGAGCATTAAGCTTGAGATTTACATATTTGAAGGGAAAATGTGAAACTAATGGTCAGTACAGACAGTGGCGTAACTTTGGTTTCAAAAGTGGGGGAATGGGTAGCTGGGTTATAAATGAGACGGTATTCTGTAAGGGATAAACAACGAGAAGGGCTGAATCAATGAAAATAATTCACTGTTCGAGTGCGTTAAATAAATGCAATCGTGGAAAATAAATAGAAACCTTTTTAAGGACTTAAACAATTAGACAACGTTGCAGACTATTTTTAACGTCTGTAATACATCACAAAAAGTAGGCTACTCCTCACACAGACTGCTATTACAGCCGTCACTTTGAACAGTACGATCCCAATGTTCACACAGAGAAGTTTTATGGTAGTGAAACCACGGGCATAGCAGTAATATAGAATTTATCAAGTTCAAAACTAAAAGTTATGAAACACGCCTATCTGTTTGCTTTGAAGCGCCCCACACTGCACTGAAAAAAATAAATACAACCCGTTTTTAAAGTTAACAATACTATTTTTCAATACAAGTAGATAAAACAATACTTAATCCAATGAAGATGAACGCAAACCAAATGGAAAAAGTAGAAGCCTGTCGGTTTATGGTTTCGTGTTGTTCACCTTGCCTGCGGTGTGCATAAGTCCATTTAAATAAACGTAATTACATTTTTATTAAATGGTAAAAAACGGAAATCAGAAAAAAGGGAATCAGAACAAAATAACACAGATTCCATCGGGCCCTAGTGTTAGTACTGTACATTATTTCAGTAAAGTGAATCGCCTGTGTGATTAAGGCACCTCATGGCTCCATTCACGCCACAGCAGCAGTATGGAGTAGTGGTTAGGGCTCTGGACTCTTGACCGGAGGGTCATGGGTTCAATCCCCGGTGGAGGACACTGCTGCTGTACCCTTGAGCAAGGTACTTTACCTAGATTGCTCCAGTAAAAAAAACCCAACTGTATAAATGGGTAATTGTATGTAAAAATAATGTGATATCTTGTAACCATTGTAAGTCGCCCTGGATAAGGGCGTCTGCTAAGAAATAAATAATAATAATAAGTCAAACACTGTAACACAGTGGAAAAGAAAAACATGTAGCTACTATTTATTTATTTATAAAAAGAATGGCAAATAAGATGTCTGTTACAAAGTACTTACACCTTTTTATTTTGTCCATATTTCATTGTGTGTGGTCAACAGGACACCTGCAATTACAGAACAGCTTTTAATTATTCAAGTGAGCTGAACCGAGAAGCCGGGAGAGGAACGTTGGGAAAGTCTTTATTTTTTCACATGAATGCACAAGCGCCGTTGTGAAGGGGAGGGATGCTGGGAACTAGTATTGTATCAGACAACGGCTTTGATTTTTAATGAAAAAAAAATAAGGTTTTTGGTTCTGGACATGTTTTGTTTCCTGCCAACAATATACAAGTGAATGAAACTAAAAATGTAGTCTTGTCACTGTTTTAAGTTTAATTTCAATAGAGTTGTTTTTTAAATGTTTTTTCGATGTTGGATACACACGCTTTTTATAAAGCTTCTGGAGAAATGGTACATTGTAAAATCGACTATGAATGTTTTTTTATGCAATTAAATTACATTTTAGTGCTGATTTACAGTCCTCCTCTATGCTTTTATTTTTACCATTGTTTGTCTTTAAGTGGATCTGTATGGTACGTGCTTTGAATAACAAACCGAGATTAAAATATAAAAACATGAAATGTGTGAAACATTACATTTATGGCCTTTTTAAAAGGTTACACGACCGGATTAACAATGGGTTTAAACATGTAGTCAATTAAACGTAGATTTACAGCCCTAAAGTTAAACACCTGGTTTATAGTCTGTGTCTTAGTGATAATATATATTTCAATTCATCATATAGCCCCAGAGGAATCAGTTTAGCATTTGGCTCTGAGAAACATATTCTTGAAAACACCTATCATGCCTGCTGTCATGTTTTGTTGGGTTTGTTATGAAAACAACATTGTGGGAAAGTTTGAAGAAAGTGAACGCTTCTATGACTTCTTCACTGCAAGCTGGAGATTACACATTTGTTTGTTGGATTGATGAAGTAATTGTATGAATTGTATTGACACAGGATTTTCTGCATTTTGCCAATTGCATGTCGACCAGCAACATACCGTACGGTAAGTTAATAAATCTATTCCTCTGTGTTTACTGTGTTTCATTTTATTGCGCTATTGCTAGGTTATGTTGCTATAAAACAAGACCATTTTACCAGTAAGGCATTTTGCTTATTTTGCACTAATTACAAATCTGCATTATTAATATGCTTAGTTAGTTCCTAAACAGCAGTGTTGATACGTCATTAGGCAGAACACTGGTGTTTAGGCATTTGGAATTCTAAATAATTGTTAAACGTTAAGTGTTTAATCTGTGCCATATTTGCTATAGTTTATTTGCTACAGTTTATAGTTTAATGTTGTTTGTTTTCTATTTATTTTTGGTTCTATTCTATTCACATCTACTTTTACTGATTGCTTGCTTGCACGATACTCTCTGTGTTTCAATATTTCTGTTTGATTGGATTTTTTGGAGTTGTTTTTTCTCTGGATTTTGTGACAGATTTGGACATTTTTCAAAAGTCTTCTTGTCAAAAACGGCTGAAGGTAGAGATCTGAAACTTGCTGTGCAGAGTGCCCTTATTGCCTAGAATAAGGTTTGTTCAGGAGAGGTCACTTGGTCGACTGGTTTGGCAGCCGTATTGGATTGGCCAAAAATATTCAAAGATCATCTTCTCCAAAACTGTTAGGCCGATCGGCATGTAAATTAGCACACATATTCATGCAAAGGTCATGTTTAAATTTGTTCAAGGCGAGTCACTGCATTAAAAAACATGGCCGCCACAAGCCAATCAAATTTCAGCTATGACCGGTCCAATAGGTCAAATGCAAAACTTGCTTATAACTCATTAGAGAGTCCAGCACCAAGATTGAGAAACACTGTTTTACGTAACATGCTTCTGATTTTGGTACATACCTGGAAATTACTATTAACTACGTGACTACTGTGTTTATTGCCATTATATTAAATGTACTCCTCCTATGTCACCTTGGCAAAAGCCTGAGCCAAATTCATGATAATAAATTGCTCAGTTAATAAATGTTGTATGCCAAAGTATTTGAAATACATTTAGCATATGTGACATATTTGCATTTTATATTTAGTTTGGTTGTACATATATGATATTTGTATTTGCATTGAGCAAATTCCAATTTTCAAATACATGC
>NW_026708044.1:0-15303 GCF_902713425.1 Acipenser ruthenus
GCGGTATCTTTGATCAGCATGAACATACACGTCATAATGACGTTTGCATGGACGTCACGCATGTGCCACATTAGCTGAAGCCCTTCTCCCGCTTCTGGCATTGAGAAAGAAGACATCCATGAACGATTCTTGTACTCACTCCCAAAATTTTGTATATCCTCCCATAGTAACGTGTGTATTGAAAGCACCAACTTTTGTTTTAGTGAAGATGCCAGTCTTAAAAACCAGTTGAGATAAAGACTTCATATCAGCAAGTTTTAAAGACTCCTTTAATGTGCCAATGACCATAAATGTAGAATGAAAAGAGCTTTAAAAAACTGATTATTCTCTTCCCAACATGTCATTCACATTATTTGTCTTCTTTTTGTTTTTCCATGTATTATGGAATCTTATTTTTAAAAAGGTTTGTAGCCACAAGCCTTTCTGCTGAAGACCATTTCAAATAGAATTCAGGGCCTTTTACATCAGAAATAATCTTCAGCGCAACGTTTGTAGCTATGAACCTTGATATTTAGCTACAGTCAATTCTCAATGATACAAACTCAGCTTAAACTCATTTCCTGATTTTATACATGGTCCCGCACACATTTAGCAGTTGCTAATTGTAAAATTAGAATGAAACAAATCACCCTCATTCCAGCAACTGAGTGAAAAGGATATTTGGAAATGTATTAGCTTGCATCCACATTAGCACCTCTGTTCTGTACTGTAGTGCTGTTTTGGGACATTTCCATGAAGCAGTTTAAAAAATGTGCATCATCCTTGCAGACTAAAGTCGAGGCTGAAAACGATGAATAATGCACCACAGTACAAGAAAATGAAAGCTATTGTTGCAGATTTCAACATTCCCACGAACACTTTGTCAACCATTTAGAAAAAAACGGGATACAATAATACAGGCCTATGAAGCAAACTGTGGATGCAATTCATCTGCTTTTCTGATTTGCTCAATACTTGAGGAAACATTGCAGATTTCAAGTGCAGTTCAATTGTAATATAAACTTTTAAAAGTTCACTTACAACTGTATTTTCAATAAAATGCAAAGTACTTTTAAATTTGTAACACTTTTCATTGTACTGTAATTCAAATTTGAGTGTTACTGTAACTTCAATAAAAAATGACAGTATGCATTTGGCTTAGAATTACTGATAAAACACTTTTTTTTTTGCTGGTCCCTTGAAATATATATTAGTGCAAATTGACTGTATGTACCACAATTTTTTTTTGCAGTTGCTATCAACGTTTCGTTATATTTCAGACCATAATAAGAGATTTATTTGAAAAGACTTCTAAGTACGGATTGGTCTTTAAATGACCCAGGTTGACTTTACCAATGCTAAACTAACCCAATATTGATTCCTGGTCAGAGACATTTCTTATCATCAATAATGCAGTTTAAGGATTTATGAATTAAAAGCACACTCTGAGGACAAAACAAAGCTTAGGGATATCTATTAGTTATGCAAATTATGTGCCATACATTTGCGAAGCCTTATCTATATGAACCTACCACCAATTTCACATGTAACGTCTTTACCATTTTCTCTTAAAAGCTCTTAAAATAATGTTTAAGGTGGGCCAGCCTCCACTTTGGAGGCATACTATAGGTTTAAATCTGGCTCAGGTCACAAGTAAAATAAATGTAGTCTCTGCTGTATAAAAGTTTACCACGATGTGTTTGCAGCTTTACCATGCTGTACCCATGGTTATACTTTTATATATTTATCAAAATGTACTGTGTTTTGCGATGTTTATTAATATGCTTCATCATACCTTGCAATTCTTTACAATGCTTACCTATGCTTTACCATGCTTTCACTATGCACTATTACAGTGGTTCCCAACCCTGGTCCTGGGGACCACCTGTATCTGCTGGTTTTCATTCCAACTGACCTCTCAATTACTTAACTAGACCCTTAATTGAACTGATAATTTGCTTACTTAGAACTTTTTAATTGTTTTCAGCTCTTAAACACTTGCAGAGTTCAAGTTAATTATAAAATGTTATAAATAACATGAAATCTGCAACTGCTTAACAGCTGAAAATAATAGCTGTATGGGGCAATCTTGTTATATAGTAATGTGAACAGCCTGGACTTGTGTTTGACTGTTTCCTGGATTGCTATGGTACACTGTATTTTGTGTTCTGGAATCTCATTTTGTGTTCTGAAATCTCATTTCGTTTGTAATGAAGAGTTGTTGAAACTACATGTGAAAACTGCATAATAAACTGTGACTTTTGTTTGAACTACCTGGTCTGGATACTCAGCGTGTCACTATATATATATATATATATATATATATATATATATATATATATATATATATATATATACTGAAAACATTACAACGTGCATGTATCAAACTCTGGTGTTGCACAAGCCCCTATTTCCAGAGCTGACTGACACAACTTTATATTACTACTGCACCACAGAGAATTCATTACAATAGAGAGAGACAGAGCGTGGTGTAATGGTAAGCTAGCTAACAGATGCAGCTGGTCACAAAGGGGGGTTTACTGCATATTGATATATATAAGTGTTTCTGTTACAGCATTTCTAAGTGGGGAAAATAGACTAAAATAAAGCAGCGCATTAGTTATATAATGAAAAAAGCAGCTCCTTCAATAAGTGAAGGAGAGCAATCTCTTCGGTTGCCTAAAAATCAGCAAACGAACCATTTGCTTAATAATGTTTTATTAGTGGCTCTCAGTAATGCAGGAGTGGCTCACACGGTCATAGATGTTGGAGAACTCTGCGTTGGAGAGTCAAAATGAAGATGAGAAAGTAGGTGTTAATCAAGAGATGAAAGGTATACAATTTACACAGGACAAAACATGTAACCAGGTAGAACAGGAGTTCTGAAACATTAGGACACCACTTAAATGCTGGCTTAAAAAAAATAATATATTATTATTGGAACCTATTAGCAGCAACTACACTTCTACTCTCGCTTGAGAGTGTAGATTTATTGTAAAATATTGTAAATGGTGAGTGGATTTAGATTAAAAAAAAACAAAAAACAAGTACATCTTTTTCCAAGCTTTTCCAAACCTGTCAGTTGCATGACTGTGTAGCTATGATGTGTCCACTCCTTTAATATTTAAACAATAGTCGATACATTTCAGTACCAAATTCCTTTTAGACTGAACCTTTTCTATGAAAGGGAGATGCAATCTACTGGCAATCGATTCATCCAGCCGTTTCAAGGGCTAATCTGAGCTATGTGTCTCTGGTTTAAAAAAAACAATATCTGATGGCTGCCCACATGAATAGGTATCTCCCAGATAACTAGTTCTATAAATATCAAACACCAAGCACTTGCTTGAGGTATGTGAAATATTACAACACACTGCACCCCTGGAGCGTATTAAACTACATTAAGGACCTGTTCTCTGGTTTCCTTTTCCTGTGTTTATTCCGAGCAAAGGCTTTTTCTTTGTATCTGGCCAAAAACGGTTCCTTTTTTTTTTTATATCACCAAAAAGATCTTTCCAGTATTGCCCAAAAGTCCTCTGAGACTCAAACAGCCTGGTTACTCATCTCACACCGCAGGTTGCAATACAATATGTATCACCATACATGTGATGGTCAGGGTGAGCTACTTGTGTGATGCATAATAAGATCAAATGCCATTTAATGACTGTTTTGTTAAAAGACAAAAAAAAAAGAGTTAGGGAGAAGATTATACCAAATATAAAACACATGTAGTTTTCATTTAAGAACCACTTGGTGAAAAACACTGAGCTATGTTGTGCTTTTGGTCTTCTATTACGATACAATATATCATGTAAAGTATCACGATTCACTGATACACAATGAATTACTCCGCTCCTAGTAAATACAGCAGATTATGGGGATGTATATCCCTGAGCAGGGCTAACAGAATGTTGTTCACAAGGCCATTACCATGTAATTGCATAGCAGTTACCTAGTAAGAGCACGAATCATTGGGGTTATAGGCATCTGTACATGTGATTAACTAAGATTTAACTTAATTACATTAAGTCATAATTTAGCTGTAAGCCAGTGAGTTACAGTCATTCGGTGCATGTAATCCACTGAACGGTTTTGGAAATCTTAGTTTTCTGGTTTCAAGAAGACATAACAGAAATATTCTGAGGTACATCACAGAAATGTACTCAAAGCTGTAACATTTCATCAAGCACATAACTAGCCTATAGAAAATTAGAATTTGCCAGCAAGGTTATAGCCTGGTCAAGTCCGTCATTTGCTTTGAGAGAATGATTAGCATGTGATTGCTGTGTTGTACACATGACTGTATGTATGTATCAAGGAATGCGGGGTGACATGTTCACTGGTATGTATGTGTTATTGTTGCAGAATTGACTGTTTTCCCTTCTATTCTCACCAGTATTACTTTTAAAAATCTGTTACAGTTACAAGTTTTTTTAATGTAACTAAAAGTAACTATGTTATTTTTTCACATAAAATGTAATGCATTACCTCATTTCAGTACCTGTCTGAAAAAGTCAGCATTACAGTTACAAGTTAAAAATGAAATCAGATTACACTAACGCATTACATATAATGCCTTCCTCCCCAACACAGATACTTACCAGTAGCTTCAAATTACATTTTTATATATCTTTTTTCATTATTCCATTTTACAATGTTTGAAATCATCTGATTGATTATTATTGTAATGACTTTTGTCATTTTTTGATAAATCTGTTTTTATAAACTAGATTAGCCAAAAGTTTTTTATGTTAGTATGCGCTATCTAGTGAACACCAATTCTGTATTGCCAGCAATACAAAAGACAACAGTTGATGTTTACTAGGCGTTTCCTAACATAAAGACACAATCTAGCCAACTGTATTTAATATTCAGTACAGTTTGTCACTGACTAGCAACTAGAACAGAGTGAACTCAAGTACGTTACGCACAGACGTGTCAAACTTATATTAAGAAACAAAGAAAAAATGAAAATATAATTTTAAAGGAAAGCTAACCAAGGTTTTAAAATCTATTTTCGAATGCAAAATACAAATTACCAAATTCATTGTTAAACACAGATATAAGACCCCACTTTTCACCTTTACAGGTAGTTAGTGTAAGTTACTCATCTACCTGTCTCACCCACTCACCCCATCGATCAACTGAAGAGTATTTTCTCCCAGCCCTGGTAGGAGGCATAGTCACTATACAGCATGTACAACAACTGTGCTGAGTGTTCACTTCAATGGTTTGATTGCAATTGAAAATGATACTGACACTGAAGTACTGTAGGATAGATATATCTGCTACAAATTTGCCCTGTAAACGGAGCTACCACAGTGGAAGTGATCTCATACCAAAAAGAGCAGAAAAGTTTACTTTTATAGCGTTGTCTTTGAAATATCTACACATTCCAAATTGAAGTATAAAATATAAGTGCAGAAGTGGGGGGGGGGGGGCTTGAAAATACAGTCAGCACTCACATATCCAACCCTGTAACATTTTGACTTCAGTGACGGTTAAACGAGTGTGACGCATATCTGATTATTTCATCTGCTTTGATATGTATGTAGGTGAGCACGTTGTAGACTACCCCCTACCACCCAAACAACCCCCTGCCCTCCACACACACACACACACATACACACACACGTACACACACGTACACACACGTACACACACGTGTGCACACACACAAGCACATTTCATATGGAAAGAAAAAATATGACTTGGGTTTGAGGAACTGTACGGGGAAACGTATATTGTCGCTCATATTTTTCTTTTCTTTGGCACTGCTGTCGTTTTATTTCTTATTTTTTTCTTACATCTGACAAATCACAAGATCCATCTCTTGTGATTTGTCAGATGTAAAAATGAAAACAGTATCCAAAGTCAGTATTCCAAATTGCAGAATATAGAGCTCGATAAGGCCCTAATGTCACAGTTTACTTGCAAATGAAAATGCACAAAATAACTAAATATCATAGATTAAAAAAAAAATCTATCACAGTATCTAAAACTGTTTAATGATTAAGGTCTACATTACCGTGCCTTGTCTTGTTCTCTTTGTTTTTGGAGGAAGCGCTGTGTAACTGCACAATAATAAAGAGACTGATTTGCCATGCCAGAAAATAAATAAATAAATAAAGCACGGACTGTGACGGTAAAACAAGTACATTGTAAAGTTGAAGAGAAGGGCTTTGTATCACAAAACTTCACCTCTTTAGTTACATGTCCATGATCAAAAGTCCAGATATACTTACTATCTGAATCAATGCCGATATCATCATTAATTTGATGTAATAATCTGCAGCAAATTATTTCTGACAGAGTTTTAGGCGTCACTTAATTGAAACTTCAGTATAGAAAAAGATAAAGTCCCATCTCTAAAATATAGAATCAAAGCTGCCATACAGCAAATTGGATCAATGGCATGGTCACCAATACATTTAGGTTCTGATGTAAGGATAGACGCAGTGCAAACAATTGCGGCTGCAAAACCCAAATTGCAGAGCGGCCAGGCAATTATTTTGCACTGCAGCCTGTGTAAGCTTAAGAGCAAAGCAAATTACTCAACACACACAAACAATGTGCTGCAATCATGATAATGAGGGTCTCAATAAGTGTCGCCTGTGCATCGGGCTATTTAGCGGCCGCACTTACAGCCTAGAGGTGAGGTGAGTTAGGAGTACAGAGAGCAGTAGGTGCTGTATGTGATTTGTGGAGCACGAAAATCAAACCAAACAAAAAAATATGTCAGAGGGAGGGCAGCAAAGTATTCAGTGCATGGAAAAGCAAGGTTTTCTGAGGAGGAGCTGAGAGTCCTTAATGCTGAGGTCACTCAGCATGAAATTGTGTTATTTGGAAAAGCCTCAGCCAACATCAGTTATGCTACCAAAGAGGCCATATGGTTCTCTATAGTGGAGAAAGTCAATGCTGTCAGTGTTACCTGGAGGACAGTCAACCAGGTAATGAAAAGGTGGCAGGGCCTGCGACGGTGAACAAAAGCGAAACTCGCAATACAGCACAGGCATGCAGCAGGAACAGGAAGTGGGCCGCCATTCACACCACAAACAAAATGACCCTGGGTTTGAATATGCAGGGTCTTCTCCGTCTTGTCCTTCTCCTCCGAAGGTTTTCCTGTCTGTCCTCAACAATAGCCAAGCATCGCCGCATCAGGAAGTGTACCACAGCAGCCATGCTGAGGCCCATGACAGGTCTCTGAAGGTGTGTGGTTTTATACAGCTCTTCATTACTCGCTTCTACAATGGTTTGCACCTCGAAATTTTTAGTGACCGCTAAAGTCCCACTTTAAGCAAGCTAAACATGGGTTTTGGCAGCCGCAAATCACTTTGCACATATCCTTACATTGGCCCTTTAGTGTGGAGTGAATATGTAACCGTGTAAATGAAGTCACTGCCTGAAAAGGTTTCTGAGATAAGAGGCTCTAACACTGTGGCGGCAGCAACATTATAACATAACTGTTATGAAAGGGTTAATTTTTCTTGCATGATACCCACTATTGAACTTGACAGGCAGCATCATAGAATACAGTTGTTTACCAAGTATGAAACCAATATCTCAAAGTGTTAGGCCTTTATCATCCAGAAAGCAAAATGCCACATGACCCCAATATGGCAGCCATCTTAGGTCACAGGTCAAAGTGAAGGGTGCCATTAAAGGAGTTTGAATTTGCCAGCTTGAATGGTTTAGGATTTGCAAATTCATACAAGTTCCCTTCACAGGGATGCTTAGAAATGAAAGTTTGACATTCACAAACATAGATGGACCGTTGCCTTCATATGCTCCTAGATTATCATATTCTCAACTTCTTGAGCTAACATGATTTGTTTCTATAGCAACATGGCCTTATTTGAGAGATCTTGTTGGGTGATATGTGTCAAAACATTCATGGTGTGGTTCCCCCGGCCAATACAAGAGTACAGTACAGGAAAAATCATCTCTGCTGTGCTTCCTGTAAAGTGTTTAACAGAAACACCAATTATTAAAAAACAAATAGTTCACTTTCTTTCTTTTCATGTTTATTTTGCTTGCAAAAGCATCAGCAGAGCTATCTGAAGGGTTTGCCCTTTTACAAGTTTGCCACTGTAAATCTGCATGGTAGTTCTTCAGTTTTCCTATGGTTATAATATGCATCCACCATCCACCGCTCCCGTCGCTCTCAACTAACACACAGTAGAGCCTTCATAGACAGGCGCTATCGCTTAATTACCATACTTTTCTGGGCTTTGTCATGCTTACATATGCTGTACCAAGCATTCACTATGCTTTATTACTCTTTGCTATGCTTTTACTGTGGGAAACTTCTATACAGATACTAGCTGTTTACTATGGCGAGTCAAATTATCATTTACAGATATCTCAAATGAATTTCTCTCTCTCTCTCTCTCTCTCTCTCTCTCTCTCTCTCTCTCTCTCTATATATATATATATATATATATATATATATTATATATATATATATATATATATATATATATATATATATATATATATATATATATATAAATATTTTAAGATATCTTTAAATCATTTTAAGATAGCTAAAATACATTTACAGATATCTCAAACTGATTTCCAGATATCTTTAAATGGAGCTTTAAATGAGATATCTAAAATGCATTTTCAGATATCTTTAAATCATTTAAAGATATCTCAAAATGTTTTTGAGATATCTTGAAATCATTTTCAGATATCTCTAAATCATTTAGAACTATGTCTAAATAACTTCCTGTTAATTTAGAGATATCTCTAAATGGACAGGAAGTTATTTTGAGATATCTTTAAATGATTTAGATATCTCTAAATGAACAGGAAGTTATTTCAAGATATCTTTAAATAATTTAGATATCTCTATATGAACAGGAAGTTATTTCAAGATATCTTTAAATGATTTAGATATCTCTAAATGAACAGGAAGTTATTTCATGATATCTTTAAATGATTTAGAGATATCTCTAAATGAACGGGAAGTTATTTCAAGATATCTCTAAATGACAGTTTGGCGTACCATGCTAACAAAACATTATTTAAAGACACCTGTAAGTCAATTTGAGATATCTTTATTTCATTTTTAGATATCTCAAAATGAAATTAATATATCTTCAAAAGGGTTTATTTACAGACATTTCATATTAATTTAAAGATGTTTGCAAATGCTTTATAGATATCTAACTATTTCAAGATCTTTAAATACAATTTGAGATATCTGTAAATGATAATTTGGCTTGTATATGAGGGGAAGCTTGTGTGTCTCCAGTTAACATTGCCTTTGGGGAATGCAAACAAAGGAAAGCCAACAGGAGCTCTGATGATTCACAGGAGTGCTGTTATGTGTACATGACATCAAAGCCTCTAGAAACACCATATAAACATAGATAAACTGATAATTAGCTGACTATTTGATTTCCAATTTCTTGGTGAAATAAACATTATTAGAAAGGGTCAAAATGGCGCTTTTTTGCCCTTTTTTCAAAAGGTATTGAACAGAATACGTGGCATGCGATTAAAAGATCGAATGTGGTATTCGTGTGGCAACTTACAAAAGGTTACAACAAATCTAAGAGACGACAACAGTGGGGAAATACAAACGAACAACGGCGTAAACACGGCCCTTGTTTAATTTACATATCATTTTACATGAATAGGTCATTATGATTGTATCAATAACCAATGCTGCCTTTAATATATCTGCAAGAGGAATGAATGCAGTGATAGCCCAGTGAAAAATCACACAGAAATCAGAGAGGTGAACAGGTGGGGGAGGGGCTCTCAATAGCCTCTGAATAGTTTTCATTAAACATGATAAACACACATCTCCCCAGTATCAGGAACAATGGGATCTTGCACTATAAATCTTCATTAACCTGTTCATTGTTGCTTTGTTCAGGACAGACAGCTGTCTCAAAAATGGTGGAGCTAAAGGGATGGACTGCATACCTTGGTGTATACGATTCCTACAAAGCTAATTCCATGTACAGTAAAGGAAACGCCTTACAACAAAATGTGATGTCTTATGTTAAGCACCTATTTGAAGGGCGTGCTACCACTAAATTCAGGTCTCACGGCTGTTTAATGAACTCTTCTGTAATCCCAGGAATTGAGAACAACCCATTAACTCAACCCATTAACTCATTGACCAATGTATCTCTTAAATCATAATAGTGATAATCTTAGTGTTAACAGTGAAATACAACCAAAAAAATGAGAAACTGTATTGTTCATGTGCTGGCTCTTTAATACAGGATGTCTTAGATTGTGTTTATTAAAAGGGTCCATATGTTGAATATAAAAAATTGTACTTAGACTGCTTAAGACATTAAATAAATGTCACACTTACAAAATGATCCTTTAAGATAGGCATTATCTACAGTATTCTCTTCTGTATAACTGTGTAGCATTTATCATGGGACTCTCTATTTAAAGCTATGAATACTATGGCAGTTATAACAGCAAAATACAAAATAAATAAAGTATGTTTCCTATATGATTTTCTATTAGAACTACTACAAGGTTCATCGTTTTACTGAGAGCCAAATATTCCGTGATAATTATATAAGACTCACACATGATATTGATTGGCAACCATGGGGTGTAATGCAGTGTGGCCTTTTCACTGTAGCGGCAGTTCAGCTGGTTACAGAACTACAGTGACATTATAGGGACCCGCAGTGGTTTATTATAATGCTTATTATATGGCAACATGGCTGGTAATCACAGATTACGACATGGAAATTGGGTGTGGAAAGAGTGCAGTAGCAACTATACGAATCCCTAACGGTACAAAAACGTATCCGCACCAGTACTTTATTACATTTGTACATTTTAATGACCATGCGTCTTTTAGTATCCTATCATTACCACAATAGCACAGTATACAGCAAACTAAAAAGCATATTAAGTGTGTTGGTCAGACTCACGTTTAAATTGTGTAAGCAAAACCGGTATGCACAATCACCTTTAATTGTATGCAATATGCACCAAGATATTCAATAAAACAAACAATAAAGTGGTTCCTACCTTAGCCCTGATCTGTCCTGATGTCGAGACTTTCCGAATGAGTTTATGCGAGATCTCCTGCTCCCCGTCACTGTCCGAGGATTCATCACCGGCGTCGGGCTGGGTCAGGCGGTCAGAATCCAGTGAAGAGACCGACTCGCGCGGATCCCTCACATAGAGCACATTGGGGTTCAGCTTCTCTGCCATCTTCGGGTGTATGGCAAAGGAAACAACAGGTCCGCACGTCTGACTGACAGGTTCCAATGCCCTGTGGGTTTAGTTATGTACAGAAAGAGTTAAAATCTGGTTATTTAGCCAACAATATTAACTTCCCGTTCCCTGCAGCGACTACGGTTTTCTTGTTGTCATTGTTAGGTTCTTATAAACGTTTTGTTTTTTCTAGTTTTATTTTTAAACAACTCAAACAGGAAGCACAATTGTGTCTTTAGATTGAATGTAACATGAAGTAACGGTTAAGCGATTGATCTCTTGCTATCTCTGTACGAGTTTAATTGCTACTCCCTTTTCTTGTAATCAGCCCCGCGACTGCCTAAACAACTACAAGGGAATCTGTTTCAAAATAGCTTTTTGCTTCTGTGTATCTCCCGGTTTCTGAACTGTACATCCCCCTTTGAAGTACTGTGTCTGTGTTTTCAATATAGACACCATGCCACTCATTACAGCACGGGTTTTACACTGACAGAAAAAGCGTTTCCGAGAACTAATAAAACAAAACAGTTGGTTTAACATGCTATTAGTAAGTAACTGTTTTTTGTTTTGTTTTGTTTTGTTTGTTTGTTTTTTTACTACCGTTTTTTTGTTTTGTTTCGTTTTATTGAGCTATACAAGCTTATAGCAGCATGATGACTCATATTCCTGTCCAGTTATCAACGAAAAGGTTCGTTTTCTTATTCAGCCGAAGATTTCAAAGGTTTCAAAATACAGATTTGTCCTACCTATTTAAGCATTTACTGCATTCGTCGGAAACGTCCAGTTACACTGATTTTATTTTATTTTTTTCTTCAAGAGGCACCTTGGGCAACAACCTGTTATGATAGGGCAACTACTATTGTACCCTACACCGTAGTGTTGATAATGTCATCTATGATGCCTGGTTTATTCAACGACCCCCTTCGTTCCTGATTCAGTTTCCTGGTCAACCCACTTCTGTTACAATGTGTTTTTGTTGTTTTAAAAAAAAATGTACTATAGATAATTGTTATAATACAAATCACCGTGATGTCTTAATTGGTTTAAAACGCAAGCATTGTAGAATGTTCCCCTAAGCTACAAGATAACACCGTTTACTTTATCAAACGTACCTTGAGGCAACAGGCGAGAGGGTTATGCGCTGAAGGCTCGAAGCTTCGTTGACACGTACCAGATAGAATAGTCTGAGGTGGGAATGTGCTTTTTCATCTCTTGATAATAGATTTCACACATCCATTCAGAATTCCAACACTTTTACTCTAGAATTGCACGTCCTTCTAGGTTTCTGTCCCGTTTGAACATCCTGGTTAAAACCTGCACATGCTGTTCTGTTTACCTCTGCAGTGCTGCTCCTCTCTCTGTGTTGCATTGAACTGTCACAGTCGGTTTCGGATTATTCACCTCACAGCGGCTACATATGCAAAGCACACGGTAGGATGTGGGGAAAAGGCTGGACAAATAAATATATATAGATAGAGACAGACGTATGCATGTCCTTGAGTCCACAGGGCGGTAGAATAGGGAAACGAAAGGACAGGAAAGGAAAGTTATATAAAAAATATTATATGGTCACAGTGCATGGATAGATGCCGATGTGGTAGCATTATCACAGCATTTATAATTGCACGCACCTGATCTGTCGCAGTCGCGTGCAGGTCTGTTTAGCACTGAGGAACACGTAACCTGTAGATCTCTCAGAGAGATGCAAGGATATATTGTCTCATACAGACCGTTATTACTTTATTCGACTGAATATTGAAATTATTATAAGACTTGGATAGCTTCTGTAAAATGTTAGCAGTGTAATAAAAACATCATTTGGTAATGACGATTTTTAATTTGCTTCACATGACAAATAAACAAGCTGTTTTTACATTTTGCTTTTGTTATACTGAAAACATTTACCAATAAAGCTTGTATTTCCAACATGTAGGTAGAGCCTATCTTAAAAGGTAAATTACATACAGACATACAGACAGACAGATGTACAGACAGGGACACCTCCATATATGCCCACAATCTGATTCTCCCCATGACTTAAATCATGTTAAATAATGTTTCACCACAATATAATAAGCAGCTTTCCACTTACAGTATATGCAATTGGACACACATGTACAGACAGACAGATACCCCACCAGCCCAAGGTTGTTGTTCCAACTGTACCCTAAATTACTTAATTGGACCAATTAAGTGCTTATTAGATGTGTAATTGGTCCATTTAATCAATTTAGTGTACAGTTAGAACCAAAACCAGGACAGTGGCCCTTCGGGACCAGGATTGGAACCCCCTGCTTTAGATTAAAGGAAGCTCTCAGTTCCTGTTCCTTATTCTTGGGTTATCTGTTTTGTACTCCCTGGGTGATTAACCTCAGCAGTGTCTTCTGGGTCAAAGCATGTCAGTCTGCAGGGGAAGCAGCTGATTGGTTTATGACAGAAAAGAAGGTGTTCCAAACTGAGGTTTCTGTAACGTGGTGACAGACATCATGTTTTAAAATGAAAATATGTTTGTGAAACATGTGTTTCAATCGAAAACTACATAAGATTTATAATATCCACAAATTGTGTATCATTTTTGCATTAATGTTGGTGAAATTAATTGAAAAGTTTGATCCAGTTTTGTTTTTTTTGTACTGCAAAGTGCTGTGTTTATCTAGTTAGTAGCAAGTAAAATTACTATGATAGAGAATTATGGGAAAATGTAGACTGTAGCAATTTGTATTGCAGCTCTCAAACGGCTACGTGATACTACCAAAATGCATTGAAATGGATAGGAATTTGTGGCCAGTCTTTTTTTACATAATAAATATCCTGCAGTACTTGTATTGTGAGTTACTTCAAAATGAAGCCCCAGGAAATTTCAGCTTGCCAAGGTATAGTAAATACATGTTTTAAAAATTGTCTGATTTTATACATTGTAGAGTTGGAAAAGTAATCAGTATTATCAATATCTTTCAGTTCCTGGGTAATTTAATATCAAATTACATTACAGCCATCAAAATCTAAAAAGAATAAGCACATGTTGCTAGTGTTTTGTCGCTCTCTTCCTCTGTTAAACCTTCTTGTCCCAGATTTGTCTATAATGAGATTCTACGGGGGTGTGTAGTAATAAGATTAATGTAATCTAATTGGCAAGCAGAAAATCCATTTAATTCAATCTCTAGTGATAAGGCTTTATTAAAGTACCTGGATATTATAGAATGGAGCTGTGGAACTAGGCTATGGTCTGAAGCACTGGACAACCAAAACACATGTCCTCTGTAGTTGGTCTCTCTTTGGGTGCTTATAAGTACATCCATACTGTGTTGTAGATCATGGGGTCCTGCGTCGCTCATGCCCTCAGAATCTAATTCATGGTGACCTGTCTTCTCTACTCAGGTCTTATCATCTGTACACAGGTAATGAAATGTTGTGTTGTGGCAGGGACATACTGGACATATTTAAATAAGACACCCTGCTTCTGTAAATACTGTTTATTTGATTTTTTTTTACCCGTTTTACTCCCCAATTATGTTCCCTCACCACAACAACTCTTCATAACAACTCAGGAGAAGTGAAGGACAGTGGGTGTCATCCGATCATCCTTTACACCCTGGAACTCCAGACCATATGCCGGTGAGCTACCAACCCCTGAAAGAACAGGCAATTCCTGCAGGTATGCACTTCAGCTCAATGGACGCCTGGTCAGTAGCCAATGCAACACTTCTTACGGAATGTCATGTAAAGAAACGCAACTTCATGCAGCCAGGATGCAAAGAGGCACTCCCCTGACTGCATGACTCACCATGCACACCACGCAGTGGTGCCATAACTAGGCAAGCTAGTTTAAATTTACCAACATTTTCATACAACCCAAGTGTAAACACAGCAGTCTTTTTAAGTGGTGGGGCGGGTTAATAACATTGGTAGAAGTTTTCTACAGATTTATGATCCAGGACTATGTGGAAATTATTTGCATTGTACACTATGTAGCTACATAACTCTGTATAACAACATTATGTTTAAAAGTACATTTGCAACAATAAGTAGTACAGCAGAGGCTGAAACAGACAGGAATTAATGTGGTGAAGAAGTGTGGTTAATAGTAAAACAAGTATAAGCAGCCGAAGAAAG
>NW_026708045.1:0-15240 GCF_902713425.1 Acipenser ruthenus
CCTGGCCATTAAATGGGCCACAAACTGTCTTCGATATTATCTCCTGGGGCGGTCCTTCACTCTTGTCACAGATCACGATCCTCTTAAGTGGCTAAACATGATGAGGGACACGAACGCCCGGATTACTCGGTGGAGTCTGGCGCTGCAACCCTTTAACTTCACTGTTAAACATCGTTCGGGTAAGGAGCATCAAAATGCTGATTTTTTTTCAAGGGAGGGGGGTCATTTAGGGGAGTTAGGGTTGGCCGAGTGTGCCTACGGCTCCACTCTGAGGGGGGGGATGTGTGACAGGAGTGAAAGGAGTCCCTGTTGTAATTCGCCCTCCCGACCACCGGCAGCGCTGTGTAGGTTTGACCGTGAATGGGTCAGGAGGCTGAACTCTGACCATACAGGAAGTTCCGGGTCAGGCGGCCATCTTGGACCAAGGTGGAACCATGCGGCCGTCAGGTCCCATCATTGCAATCAGCTGTGCTGTTCTCATCGATTGGCTGACGTGAGGCAGCGTGCTGATTGCAGGGGTGGGACTTGGCAGTATTTAAGCAGTATGGTTTTGCCATTCGGCCCCCTGTCCTGAACTGAAAACACGTGCTGTGCTTTGTTGTTGTTTTGTTTTATCAAACTGCTGTAATTCGCAGAAGCTTGAAACTTTAAGGAACTTTGGTGGATTGCCACAGTGGAGGAAACCCAGGACAAGCCAGTAATCCGTGGAAGGGGGCCAAGAGGCGGTGAGAGGAAACCCACTGCAGTAGCATGGAGAAACCCAGTGCTTCCTTTATTGTTGTTTGTAACGAGACATTTTTGTTTATTCTTTTTATTTGAAACCTGAGTTTACCATTGCTGGTATTCCAGGTGGTTTTCTTGTTTATTTTCTGAAATACTGGACTGTTCTATTTTTGTTTGTTAAAATAAAATCCTGCCTGTACCATTGATGGTACAGGGCTCCAAGGACTAAACGACACTTCCGGCTCCTGTGTACTGTCATTTCTGGTCCTTCCCTAAAGCTCCACCCACTACCCTCCCACAGTTCCCCAACTCTGAGGATTGGTTTTTCCAGCAGGACAATGCTCCATGCCACACAGCCAGGTCAATCAAGGTGTGGATGGAGGACCACCAGATCAAGACCCTGTCATGGCCAGCCCAATCTCCAGACCTGAACCCCATTGAAAACCTCTGGAATGTGATCAAGAGGAAGATGGATGGTCACAAGCCATCAAACAAAGCCGAGCTGCTTGAATTTTTGCGCCAGGAGTGGCATAAAGTCACCCAACATCAATGTGAAAGACTGGTGGAGAGCATGCCAAGACGCATGAAAGCTGTGCTTGAAAATCAGGGTTATTCCACCAAATATTGATTTCTGAACTCTTCCTAAGTTAAAACATTAGTATTGTGTTGTTTAAAAATGAATATGAACTTATTTTCTTTGCATTATTCGAGGTCTGACAACACTGCATCTTTTTTGTTATTTTGACCAGTTGTCATTTTCTGCAAATAAATGCTCTAAATGACAATATTTTTATTTGGAATTTGGGAGAAATGTTGTCAGTAGTTTATAGAATAAAACAAAAATGTTCATTTTACCCAAACACATACCTATAAATAGTAAAACCAGAGAAACTGATAATTTTGCAGTGGCCTCTTAATTTTTTCCAGAGCTGTATATATATATATATATATATATATATATATATATATATATATATATATATATATATATATATATATATTTATATATATATATATATATATATATATATATATATTTGGAAAAATAACAATCTATGATTGGTTAAACAGCATCACATGACCATCACATGCATATATATAGCGTATCGCACGGCTTGCATACTAATGAGCCACTTCACACTAAATAAATCACTACGCACCAGTACATTCTAAATTCCATGATAAACTGCCATTTTATTTGTTATTAGTTACAAAACCACAGCCAAAAATGAGTGGCATTTGACCTATTTCCTTTAATATATTTGGGGATGAAACTCCACATAACTGGTACAACACCAGCTTTCTGAGTGAAGACAGCCGTCCATCTGAAAAAAATAAAGGAAATAAGTGCACCAGCAAGAGTAGACACATAACAGTAGATGAGGAACAACTAAATGAAATAAAAAAAAAACAAAGCTTGAAAAAAAAACACACAAAAAATACAGCATGGGCTGATTAATGTACTTAAAGAAAAAAATATGGACATTCATTTCATGGAAATAAGTCCAAAAAATCTCAACAACATTTTATGCCAGTGACTGTATTCAGTCTCCAGTTTTATAATGCTGAGCTGGACTAAATACATTTTTTAACAGTAGAACTTTTAACATCTCTGCTGACAGTGAGTTTAAAACGAACAGGAACGTATTCCTGTCAGTCAGGAAAACTCTTAGAAAAGCAGGTAACGACAAGGCCAGACACTACCCCCAGAATTACCGGCCTGGATTTTAAGCGTCTGCGGGAAACTGAGGTACTGTCCCCTGACACCGCGGTTGGATTGGTGTGTAAAGTCTGGTTCGATCGTCAAATTAATCTGGCACGACTTGGACGCGAGGGTGTCCGACAACTAACAAAAAAATATTTTGAGATCCAAAAGCATGAAAATGTACTAGAATATGTGTGCCTCGCATATAACGAGTTCACAAACTCACTTCAAGATCTGGCTTCAGTCTCCATGGCAGCTGATCTCCTTACTTCCTTAGTGTCATTTGAAACTCCGCCCATCATTACAGCTTGTGCTCAGTCCTCTAGTAACTAGTGAGATGGCACTTTCGATGCAGAAACTCACAATAGACTAACGTGTGCAATGTATTTTAAATAAGCAAACAATGAATTAAATAATATTACATTTGGGACTATATTACACTGCGGATGTATACACAATAAATGTTTCTGGTTTTGTCTTAATTCAATTGTGTTTTAATTATTTTAAATATTTTTTCTTCACACAAATGACAGGTAGCCATGTGTGACGGAAATATAATGAGTTCTGGTTGTAAATCTCCCTCTCGACCTGTGAGGGTACTAAGTAGTGAAAGGGAAAGGCTTTGGACAGGTTGGTCTGACAGTTTATTCCCTGGGTCGGGTGGTCAGTCAGCCTGGAAAAAAACGAGACTCCGATGCGGGAACTTATTGACCTGGAAGGTAAACAAGGTAGCAGCTGCAAGCAATAGAGTCAGCTGTAATCGTTTACCAAGGGGTCATGCATAAACACATAAAAGGGGCTGGAGAATTGTAAATCTTTTCCTTCACTTGGGTTTCAGTGTTACGAGGAGACTGGAAGGACCGGGAGATATCCCCAAACTGAAATAAAGAGTTTGTGAGGGTTTTGTTGGTGTTTTCTGTTTAGTAACTCTGTGTTTGTTTTGTTAAATAGCAGACGGCTAAACAAATCTGGAGCTGTCGCCAGGGGCCAGCACAAAGCCGGATCACCACAGCACTTGTTTTCACCAATAGCACATAATATATTGTACTTCACCACAAGCACTGAGAGCACTCACTTTGGACCTGTGATCGTGTGTGTCTAATTGTGTGTGTTTTGTACCGTGTTTATTGTTTGCGGGACTGCGACCCTTTTTCATTACTGTGCAATACACATTGCTGTGTATTGCCAGTTCATTATTGTTTTCCGGCTGATCATCAGACAATTGGATTTCTAATCATTAAAACCCTAATTTCACCCGTACTTTTTTGTCTGTTTGTTATTTAGAATTACTGCATCCGCACTGCACCTGCTATACACCTGCTACTAATTACCACTTTGTCACACGTGGTGTTAGAAGTGGGATGGATCGCAACGCATTAGCGGAGCTGCTGGAGGCACTGGAGAGCAGACAGGATGCAAAGGAGAGAGGAGCACTACACCGCGCTCATTGAACGGGTAGGGCTGGCATTATCCACAGTGCCAGCCCCTACCGCAGCACCAGCGATGTCGGCACCGAAGGTTTGGGCGATGAAGATGTCGACGGAGGACGACCCGGAGGCGTACTTGGTGGCGTTTGAGCGGCTGGCTACCACTGCGGCTTGGCCGCGGAAGTTCTGGGCAAGCCAGCTGGGACCCTGCCTGATTGGGGAAGCTCAGGCAGCCTACCAGGCGATGAGCGACCTCAACGCTGCCAGCTATGACCTGGTCAAACAGGCCATTCTCCGCCGCCTCAACATAACGGCAGAGACCCACCGGGTTCAGTTTAGGGAGTACCGAAGATCTCAGAAGACACACCCCAGGGTGGTTGCAGAGCGGTTATGTGACCACATGGTGCACTGGCTGACCCCCGAGACTTAAACCAACGTGCAAATGGGGGAAGCAATAGTGGTGGAACAGTTCTGCCATGTGTTCGGCGCCGATACCCAGGCTTGGATACAGCGCCACAACCCCGACACCCTGGAGGCCGCGGTGAAACTGGCCGAGGATTACGAGGACTCCCTAGTTTCTGCCTGGACCGGGAAACTGTCGGCTCCTGCCCTTCGGAATAGCCGACCCTCACCTCTCTCTCCTCCAACACCACCAGGTCATGCCCCGCTGCCATGGATTGTGACGTAGCCGCATGTAATTGGGCACCTGAGATAGGTAAGTGTGGGGAAAATTGGTCGGGAGGGGCCTTGTTTGATTGATGTGGTTTTAGGCAATGTGAAAACCCACGCCTTAGTGGACACGGGTTGTGAGCAAACCTTAATTAGAACAACTCTCTTGGGCGGTGTGTCGTGGTGGCCACGAGGTCAGGTGGCATACATCTCCTGTATCCATGGAGACACGGCGGCATACCCCACACTAAAAGAATATTTATCGGTAGGACCGATAAAACGTCACCTGGTTGTAGGGGTGGCGGAAAGGTTGCCATACCCAGTTATTCTGGGCCAAGACTGGTCAAAATTTAAAGAATTAATGCAAATAATGGCAGTCTCAACCGCACACGTAAACGTGGCAGAAGAACAGAAAAGGGAATGAATTTGTGATGTGTTTCCTTTTCAAGCTGAAATGTTTTCTCCTATTTTCCGTCCTAGAAAGACAAATAAGGAGAGACGGACCGCATAATGGGAGGGAGCATCCCTGAGACAAGGCTGGGGTCTGGTGGGAGAATGTTTGAATGGTAACAAACGCCAGTCAAAAGGAGTCGGAATGCAGTGTGACCGAGAGAGCGAGGTTACTGGGCCGACTAGGGCAGAGGTTATTCCAGCCCCTCTCAATATACCGGACATGTGGTACTCAAGCGCGGACATAGTGTGGGGCCAACATAATGACCCGTCACTAGTGCACGCTTAGGGGCAGGTCCGGTCTATTGAAGGTAAGGATGTTGATGGCACTGGGGCGCTAGTATATCCACACTTCAGTATCAAGGGGCAATTGCTACATAGCGTAAATCTAGCCGTGGGCACAAGACAGCCTGTAACACAATTATTGGTTCCCCCGTCTTGTCGGACCGAGGTCATGAGGCTGGCGCATGATATCCCTTTTGTGGGGCACCTCGGAACTGACAAGACAAGGGAATGGATATTGGCTCGATTCTATTGGGTAGGTCTTCATACTGATGTGTCGAAATATGTAGCCACATGCCCAGACTGCCAGCGTGTAGCGCCTGGTCGAGTGCGCCTCACCCCTTTGGTTCCACTGCCGATTATTTCCACTCCTTTTGAACGCATTGCAATGGACATAGTGGGCCCTTTGCTACCTTCTAACTCTGGGTATACACATATATTAGTGGTGGTAGATTATGCAACGCGATATTCAGAGGCAGTTCCATTGAGGTCCACTAGTGCCGCTGCAATAGCCACCGAGTTAGTACAGATTATGGCTAGAGTAGGGATCCCCAAGGAGATCTTGACTGATCATGGAACCAACTTTCTGTCTAAAACGTTACAGCAGGTATATAAATTATTAAAAATACGTCCCATCAGGACGTCAATTTATCATCCACAGACGGACAGGTTGGTGGAACGTTTTAATCAGACCTTGAAGTCGATGCTGAGATGGTTTGTAACGCAAGAGCAAAAACATTGGGCATCGCTCCTTCCCTACCTCCTTTTTGCAGTGAGAGAGGTGCCGCAGAGTTCGACAGGGTTCTCCCCCTTCGAGCTCTTGTACGGCCGACAGTCTCGCGGCATCCTCGGTCTGTTGAGAGAGGGGTGGGAAGAGCACAAAGGCTCATCCAAAAATGTAGTGCAGCATGTGCTCCTACTAAGAGATCGCCTAGATTTGGTCGGTCGTTTGGCCCAGGACAACCTCAGATCGGCTCAGCACCGACAACAGCAGCATTACAACAAAAATGCACTAATTCAAACCTTTCGACCAGGAGACAAGGTAATGCTGCTACTTCCCTCATCAGAATCCAAGTTATGTGCTAAATGGCAGGGGCCATATGAAGTGATTTGGGCTATATGAAAGGTGAATTATGAAATTAGACAGCCCGATCGCCATAATGAACGTGAAATTTATCATGTCAATTTATTAAAGCCCTGGCAGTCAAGGGAGGTCTTGTTTATAGCCCCAGGCAACATAATAGATGATTTAGGCCCCTGTCCAGAGACTCCTAGCACAAAAATCATTCCGATGGGGGAACAATTGGTTCCAGATCAGAAACTGGAGCTGCGTAAGCTTATTGAGGAATTCAGCGATGTTTTTTCTGACTTGCCCGGCAGAACTAATTTGGTTGAATATGACATTATCTCTCCACCAGGTGTCATCGTGCGGGAGAGACCTTACCGGCTCTCAGAAAGTCGACGAAGTGGCGTTCACAAAGAGGTATGGGACATGCTCGAGCTTGGGGTGATTGAACCTTCCAGGAGCGAGTGGTGCAGTCCTATTGTCATAGTGGCTAAGAAAGACGGCACCTTCTGCGTGGATGCCAGGAAGGTAAATGCTATTGCCAAGGTCGATGCCTACCCTATGCCTCGGGTCGACGAACTTTTAGACAGACTGGGTAAGGCGAGGTTTATCTCCACTTTGGATCTGACGAAGGGATACTGGCAGATCCCTTTAACCCGCAGTTCTAGAGAGAAAACTGCATTTTCAACACCAGAGGGGATGTTTCACTTTAAAACCATGCCGTTTGGGCTACATGGTGCACCCGCTGCCTTTCAGAGACTGATGGACCAGGTTTTACGCCCACTTCATGAATATGCAGCAGCGTATATTGATGATGTGGTCATTTACAGCTCCACCTGGTGAGACCATTTGGCTAGGATTGCAGCCGTCCTTCAGTCTCTAAGGGTAGCCCGGCTAACAGCTAACTTGAGAAAATGTGCGTTTGCCAAGACAGAGACTCAATATTTGGGATTTTTAATGGGGAATAGAAGGGTGAGTCCTGTAGTCACTAAAATCCATGCTTTGGTTGAAGTAGAGACCCCCAAAACGAAGACTCAGGTGAGGTCACTACTGGGATTAGCCGGTTATTACCGCCGCTTTATCCCCGAGTATGCCATAGTGGTTAGCCCTTTAGTTGACCTCACCAAAAAGAGTGCTCCAAATTTAATTAAGTGGTCAGCTGAGTGTCAGGGGGCGTTTGATACTATTAAGCATAGACTTTGCCAGGCCCCCACTCTTATCACACCAGATTTCACCAAAAGATTCATCCTCCACACCAACGCTTCGGATGTGGGTTTGGGTGTTGTCTTGTCTCAAAAGGTAGATGGAGTAGAACACCCGATACTGTACATCAGTAAAAAAAATGCTACCTCGGGAACGCAACTACTCCGTAGTTGAAAAGGAGTGTTTGGCCATTAAATGGGCTACTCACTCTTTACGATACTACCTGCTGGGACACTCATTTGATCTTGTCACAGACCACGCCCCACTCAAGTGGTTAAGCACAATGAAGGACAGCAATGCCCAGATAACTCGGTGGTATCTGGCATTGCAGCCCTTCATGTACCATATGGTACAGCGTGCGGGGAAAAATCACCAAAATGTGGATTATTTTTCCCGGGAGGGGGAAGTAATGGGAAAGATAGATTCAGCCGAGTGTTCCTTCGGCTCCACTCTGAGAGGTGGGATATGTAATGGAAATATAATGAGTTCTGGTTGTAAACCTCTCGACCTGTGAGGGTACTAAGTTGTGAAAGGGAATGGCTTTGGACAGGTTGGTCTGACAGTTTATTCCCTGGGTCGGGTGGTCAGTCAGCCTGGAAAAAGACGAGACTCCGATGCGGGAATGTATTGACCTGGAAGGTAAACGAGGTAGCAGCTGCAAGCAATAGAGTCAGCTGTAATCGTTTACCATGGGGTCATGCATAAACGCATAAAAGGGGCTGGAGAATTGTAAATCTTTTCCTTCACTTGGGTTTCAGTGTTACGAGGAGACTGGAAGGACCGGGAGATATCCCCAAACTGAAATAAAGAGTTTGTGAGGGTTTTGTTGGTGTTTTCTGTTTAGTAACTGTCTGTGTTTGTTTCATTAAATAGCACTAGACGGCTAAACAAATCCGAAGCTGTTGCCAGGGGCCAGCACAAAGCCGGATCACCACAGCACTTGTTTTCACCAATAGCACGTAATATATTGTACTTCACCACAAGCACTGAGAGCACTCACTTTGGACCTGTGATCGTGTGTGTCTAATTGTGTGTGTTTTGTACCGTGTTTATTGTTTGCGGGACTGCGACCCTTTTTCATTACTGTGCAATACACATTGCTGTGTATTGCCAGCTCATTATTGTTTTCCGGCTGGTCATCAGACAATTGGATTTCTAATCATTAAAACCCTCATTTCACCCGTACTTTGTTGTCTGTTTGTTATTTGGAATTATTGCATCTGCACTGCACCTGCTATACACCTGCTACTAATTACCACTTTGCCACACCATGTTATAAGCGGCATAAACCACGACGGGCCGTGCAGTTCCCATGATATATACCACCCCAGGCGTGGTATATATCATGGGTAATATATATAAATTACCCATGATATATACCACTAAATTATATATATATATATATATATATATATATATATATATATATATATATATATATATATATATATATATATGTGTGTGTGTGTGTGTGTGTGTGTGTGTGTGTGTGTGTAACTAAATTAACTATAGAATTCTAATTAAGAAATTATAAGATTCAAATGAAAAACTATTGAGATTGCATTTATTTACAGTGTTACAGGT
Source organism: Acipenser ruthenus (assembly GCF_902713425.1). Taxonomy (NCBI): domain Eukaryota; kingdom Metazoa; phylum Chordata; class Actinopteri; order Acipenseriformes; family Acipenseridae; genus Acipenser; species Acipenser ruthenus. The sequence continues at coordinate 9,110 of NW_026708045.1, forward strand.
TTAAACATGTATTTCATTTGTAATTGTTCTTAAGAAGTGCTAATAGTGGGCTGCAGTGCCGAATACAGCTGAACAGGTGGGCCTCAGGGAAAAAAGGGTGGGATCCCGTGGGTTAGGGTTTGTCAACTGCTTTTAAGATTTCTAAACTCCAATCAACCCTAATCCTTCTTTGTTCTAGCCTAAATACATGTAGTTCTCTTAGTCTTCAGTTTCATAGTTTGTGTCTGCTAGTTCTAAATAAATCTGTTAATTGATAACCCCCAAAATAGTAAAATTAAATATATAAATAAAACACTGATGACGTACTGTATATATCACATACTGTATATGTTTTTCCAGAAATGAAAGGCCTATTTCTGTTTGGTTAGCCTGTTTTTAATTTTTTTTCTAGGAGTGGTCAGCAAATATATTTATAAAGATTGAAGGATCGCCTGATCTTTTAATGTCATAATGGCAAACTTGCAAGTTTTGAGAAGAATCAGCTTGAAAATTATAAGACCTCGTTCTCTTTCAGGTTTTGTGGTGCACATTTTTTACAGTGGACTGCAGGGAGAAAAGCTATACTCTGGTAACTTTAAACTTTAATTATTTCATCAGGTCTGTTTCTTGTCAGATTCTGTACGTCTCAATTCTTCAGGCTAGCATTTGCAGCCAGTTGGACTCTTTACAGAAAAGTCTGAAAAATACCATGAGTGAGAAAGCATAACACCAGGGTACTTCTCTGAAGAAACCCTAGCAGCTACACCCCCAGGGTACTTTTCTGAAGAAACCCTAGCAGGCTACACCCCCAGGGTACTTCTCTGAAGAAACCCTAGCAGCTACAACTCCACTGAAACCGCCCTCCTGTCTGTCACCAACTCACTTAAGTGTGCCCGAGCTGCCTCTCTCTCCTCTGTCCTAATTCTCCTCGACCTCTCTGCTGCCTTTGACACTGTTAATCACTCTATTCTACTATCATCTCTCGCTGACCTGGGGATCTCTGGCACTGCTCTGGCCTGGTTCTCCTCCTACCTCTCCAACCGCACTTACCAGGTAACCTGGCGTGGAGCAACCTCCACACCTCACCCTCTCTTAACTGGAGTCCCCCAAGGGTCAGTCTTGGGTCCTCTCCTGTTCTCTCTCTACACCCGCTCCCTGGGCCCCCTCATCGCATCCTATGGTTTCTCATATCATTTCTAAGCTGATGATGCTCAGATTTTCCTTTCCTTCCCCACCTCTGACTCCACCATCTCCTCCCGTATCTCTACCGGTCTGTCTGCTATTTCCTCCTGGATGCACTCGCATCACCTCAAACTCAACCTCTCTAAATCTGACCTCCTTTTCTTTCCCTCCTCCTCCCCCTCCTCTGATCTCTCTATCTCTGTTCCTCTGGAATCTACCACACTCTCTCCCTCTTCCTCCGCTAAGAACCTTGGAGTCACCCTGGACCCCTGCCTCTCTTATTCCCAGCACATCTCCAATCTGGCACGCACTTGCCGATTCTTCCTGAGCACCATCCGAAGAATCCGACCCTTCCTCACCAACTACGCTACCCAGCTCCTGGTCCAGGCCCTGGTACTCTCCCGCCTAGACTACTGCAACTCCCTCCTGGCTGGCCTCCCTGCGTCCGCCACCCGTCCGCTCCAGCTCATCCAGAACTCTGCTGCCCGCCTGGTGTTCTCTCTGCCTCGCTTCGCCCACGCTACTCCACTACTCCACTCGCTCCACTGGCTCCCGATCACCGCTCGCATCCAGTTCAAGACTCTTGTACTAGCCTACAGATGCCTTGACCAGACTGCATCCAGCTACCTCCAGACCCTCATCTCTCCCTACACCCCCACTCAACCTCTCCGCTCCACCTGCACTAGAAGACTGGCTCTACCTCCGCTACGCTTCCCTGCCTCCAGAGCCCACTCCTTCTCCACCCTTGCGCCGCAGTGGTGGAATGACCTTCCTACAGATGTCAGGACTGCCCAGTCCCTGACCACATTCCGGCGCCTCCTTAAGACTCACCTCTTCAAACAGCACCTGTAGAACTCATCTGTTTGTATCCTGGGACACTATCACCCTTCATTTAACTGTGCTTTATTTTGCTCTTATCTGCCCCCTATTTTACTGCATTTAATCCTGTACTTCAGAATACTGTAATCTGCCAAGTGTTTAACCTGTAGTATTTTGTATTTAATCATATCCTGATGTAACTATCACTATTTAATCATATCCTGATGTAACTATCACTATTATCTGCTGTATTATTGAATTGTGGTTTGTCACACTTGAACAAAAGTTATTGTATTTCTTGCTCTTATTGTATTACTTGTATTGTAACACTTGAAATGTATTTGCTTACGATTGTAAGTCGCCCTGGATAAGGGCGTCTGCTAAGAAATAAATAATAATAATAATAATACAACACCAGCAATCTCAACAATTAATATTGGAACAAATAGATTGGTCCTGATAAGTTGCTCCCTGGTACTGATAAGGCACTTTCATGAGCTACCAATCTGTGTATGGTCATACTGTCATGATTACATTGGTGAGTCACAATAGGAACATGTTGGCTCACCTGGTAATGGCTGTGCAGTGTGCAGGGTAAAGCTGAGGGAACACAAAGCCACTTTTTCAGGAGCAGTGGCTTGAAACCTGGTTCCAGGAGACCTGGAGACCTAGTTTGAGACAACTTTGCTGTATCAAACCCCAAGTCTCCCCTGGTGTGCCATGCAGTGGCCTGAAACCTAGTCTGAACAAAGTGGCTTCATGTTCCCTCAGCTTTAGACACACAAGGGTGCGCAGGTTCTCGTCCAGCTTTGTGGAGTTGCTGTTCTGTGCTGTGGATTGGAGGATGTTCATTAACCTCCAGAGCTGTTGTGGGTGGAATTGCTGCAAGAAGAGAACATCTACCTACTCAACTTTTGAAACCTTGTGCCGTTGATAAATATGTTCTCTGGCAATAATTTCACAAGACTAATGGATAGAGAGTTGGGACTGCCCTCTTAGAGCTAGATAGAGCACTGGGACACCTTTTCTAGAATTGCGGGACAGGATTTAAGTTTAATGCTCAGTACAGGTAAGCTGACACACACGTGTTCCTTGAAATAATGTATACTCATATTACAATGTCTCCTTCTCTTTTAATTATGTTTGTAGTGTTTTCTATGTGTAAGTCCTGAAAGCAGGCGCTGCTGTGGCATAGACAGGTCTGCGCTACATAGACCTGATCAACCACAGCATATTTATACAAGTAAGAGCCAGTGCAATTTAGTAAAATATAACGAATGTGTATAAGTTTTGATGTAGCAATGCATTGGTGCCCACGTTTGTGAACTGGCGACGGCCGTTAAGGCATCATAGGTTCATGGGCATACGATAAACTCTATGTGAACCAATTGGGGTGGCATGGGTGATCCATACAGGCACATTGTATAGAAAACACACACTGCTTATAAAGTTAGTGGTAGTTTCTCGTGCCTTTCACGCTCGTTTTGAATCCTGCTCAGGTTTCACAACGGAAATGTGTTTGGAAATCTTAGACTAGTCCCTAGTGGATAATAGACCACATGAGTCTACTTCACAACACTGATTGAGAGAGGCCCAGGAGTGAGTGACAGCGGTATTCAGGACAGGAGGTATGCTTGCAGAGTGCTGAAGTGAAGCTTTTCTGCTGTCTACAGCTAGTGCTGTTATTAAGCACCTTTCATAAGACCTACATTTACACAAAAAAGTCAAATAGGAACTGCAAAAAACCCCAAATAGTTTAGTAAACGATGTACTTCTTTTTCTTTTTAATTGAGGTTGTTTAGCTTTGTAGCTTGAGGGGACTGGAGAAAGGAACATCTGATTTTAAAATCCTGGTTCTGCCACAGATTAACTAGATAAACCTCCCTGTAATTGGAGAATCAAGCTGCATCTTATTAAAACATGGGGACCTGTGACCGGGTAGCGTTGGCAATGAGACTCAAAGACCAGGAAGCTGCACAAAACAACAAACAACACAGTACCGTACTGCACCTTCACCATCACTACCTCTCTAACACCTGTGATCACCCGTTTTATACACGTGGCTGGAGCCTAATTCCCACGTGTTTTTGCAGGGAGAAATTTAATGCAATATTCCACCCAATATTCTCCACACACACCAGGCACCGGCAGGGCTGTCACCCTGCCACACTGCCACATACCTCGCCTAATGATCACAGCACACATGGCACCTCCCTCCCTAAAACATCAACCCCCTCCCCCCAAGTCCATCTTTCTCCCTATAAATTCTTGTGGGCGGGTTGGAGAGGGGGTCAGTCCACCTTCCAATGCCTCCTCACAGGGACCGAGACCCGGTTACAGGGGGCCCAAATGGGGTAGCAGGGGCGACTAGAGCACAGGCTGGTGACAGGGCTGTTGCACCAGCAGGCAGAGGTGCGAGTCCTGAAGCCAGCGAAGCGACGTCCGAACCCGAATTTTAACATACACTCCTAGCCTCCTATACGCTTCAGATTGCATTTGGCTAGAGTCCGGTTGTATTTGTGTTTTTTTTTTAACATTTCAGCTATCATGTGGTTATGAGATTATGTATGTGTATGTACTGATTTAATGCCTTTTCCCATTCCTAAAGCCCTGCTCAGATGTAGCAGAGGATGGCACTAGAATGCTGGCTCTCACACTTGAGTGAACGACTGAAGAGATGACAGGCTGCTTGGCCTCTTGCAGTTGAGATCCCTGTGTTGCTGCCCCTGTACTTTTGGCAGAAGACTTGATCTGTGTAGGAATGTTAATGACACATGGAAAAGCTGGGGCTGGGTGATCATGCTCAAATGAAGGTTGGAAAGTTGGTCACATTTGTGAAAGCCAAGACACCTCTTCCTCTGTGCCAGCCCTGCAGGGTGCAGAACGATCTGACGGAAGTCAGGCACAGCGTGGTATTTAGAGGCACAGCGACCCGTATCGAAGCCCTGTTTGAACTTTCGGAATGGATTATCCCTTTGGGTAGTCAGAGTTCGATCATGGTTAGCTGAGAATAAGGACCCTGTTCTGGATCACTGCTCAAATAGGGTTGTATTATTCAGTAACAGGAGTTTGATAGCTATTTTTCAATAACCGTCCGTGTTATTATCCCTTTGTAATTAGTTGAAGTTTTACACCTGTATAAACAACAGGAGTGTACAGCCGTATCCTCATGCAACGATAGCAAGACTTGGTCTGAGCTTGTCTGGAGAATCCTAAGTGGAACAGCCTTCAGTCAGACAACGTGACTTTTGAACTCTGCAGCCCCATTTACTCGAGATATATCTATTTTGGTAGAAAGAGTAGGTGGGACTGACAGATGAAATGTTGCATTGTCAGATGATTTACAGGGTATATATTAAAAGCACTTCCTCTAGTTTCTGAAAATGGTATATAACCCATAAAGGGAATTTTAACAGAAATAGAAAGGTAATTGATATAATTTAAAAGAATAGAAAAACTATAACTATAAAGCACATTAATAAATCATCTATATTTAGCTAACTGTAAGATGCACCACAAAGACAATCTATTAAATAAGTGCACACACTCCTCAGGGGGTGTTGGCTGACAGAGCCACAGAGAGTTTTGCCTGGCAAGCAGCAGTGCTTTCTGATTTAGCCTTGACGTATGCCAGGAAAAACAACAGAGCTGTTTCTGCTAACAGTACCCCTGTAGTGTGTATGTATTCTTAACTGCGCCTAGAGTGAATGGGAATCGGAAAAATGTCTTCTTTAAAATGTAGTGTTTGGCATGCGTTCATGACCATGCCTTGAGTGGATGACAAATACAATCTATTGAATCTTAAAGGAATAGTAATACATTGAGTGTAATCAGCCTTACTGTACCTTCAATGCAGTGCTGTCTGCTACCACTGTCAGTGAGAGGAGGATAAAAGTTCTACAACCAAAGCTGCAGAGAAGCCTGGCTCTTTTGCAGTGTTTCTTTAAAACCTGTACATCTGAGACTAATGGAGCTAATGAAAGTGCCTGGTATTCTTTAGTTAGCTACAATTACTTTAAAAACGTAAGGTATCTAATAAGCATGTATTTTGCAAGTAGTTTCCTGGCTCTGATACAACAGCTGTGAAGGTAATTATTCATCGTGTCTCAATGAATCGATCAAGAGACCCAGTCATTATAAATAGATCGCCA
>NW_026708046.1:0-15198 GCF_902713425.1 Acipenser ruthenus
AGGTCCGGACCTGTCCACTTTTTCAGAAAAGGATGTGTCTAAATTTGGGTAGTTTTGATCATCAAAAAATTGTGTTTTCTTGACACGTTAACCTGTAAGCTATTTCTAAAGCTCGGGCATCGAAATTATGAAGAAATAAAATTGGCCAAAATTTTATTTTTTTTCAACAGGTCCGGACCTGTCCACTTTTTCAGAAAAGGAGGTGTCTAAATTTGGGTAGTTTTGATCATCAAAAAATTGTGTTTTCTTGACATGTTAACCTGTAAGCTATTTCTAAAGCTCGGGCATCGAAATTATGAAGAAATAAAATTGGCCAAAATTTAATTTTTTTCAAAAGGTCCGGACCTGTCCACTTTTTCAGAAAAGGAGGTGTCTAAATTTGGGTAGTTTTGATCATCAAAAAATTGTGTTTTCTTGACATGTTAACCTGTAAGCTATTTCTAAAGCTCGGGCATCGAAATTATGAAGAAATAAAATTGGCCAAAATTTAATTTTTTTCAACAGGTCCGGACCTGTCCACTTTTTCAGAAAAGTAGGTGTCTAAATTTGGGTAGTTTTGATCATCAAAAAATTGTGTTTTCTTGACATGTTAACCTGTAAGCTATTTCTAAAGCTCGGGCATCGAAATTATGAAGAAATAAAATTGGCCAAAATTTAATTTTTTTCAAAAGGTCCGGACCTGTCCACTTTTTCAGAAAAGGATGTGTCTAAATTTGGGTAGTTTTGATCATCAAAAAATTGTGTTTTCTTGACATGTTAACCTGTAAGCTATTTCTAAAGCTCGGGCATCGAAATTATGAAGAAATAAAATTGGCCAAAATTTAATTTTTTTCAACAGGTCCGGACCTGTCCACTTTTTCAGAAAAGGAGGTGTCTAAATTTGGGTAGTTTTGATCATCAAAAAATTGTGTTTTCTTGACATGTTAACCTGTAAGCTATTTCTAAAGCTCGGGCATCGAAATTATGAAGAAATAAAATTGGCCAAAATTTAATTTTTTTCAACAGGTCCGGACCTGTCCACTTTTTCAGAAAAGGAGGTGTCTAAATTTGGGTAGTTTTGATCATCAAAAAATTGTGTTTTCTTGACATGTTAACCTGTAAGCTATTTCTAAAGCTCGGGCATCGAAATTATGAAGAAATAAAATTGGCCAAAATTTAATTTTTTTCAACAGGTCCGGACCTGTCCACTTTTTCAGAAAAGGAGGTGTCTAAATTTGGGTAGTTTTGATCATCAAAAAATTGTGTTTTCTTGACATGTTAACCTGTAAGCTATTTCTAAAGCTCGGGCATCGAAATTATGAAGAAATAAAATTGGCCAAAATTTTATTTTTTTCAACAGGTCCGGACCTGTCCACTTTTTCAGAAAAGTAGGTGTCTAAATTTGGGTAGTTTTGATCATCAAAAAATTGTGTTTTCTTGACATGTTAACCTGTAAGCTATTTCTAAAGCTCGGGCATCGAAATTATGAAGAAATCAAATTGGCCAAAATTTATTTTTTTTCAACAGGTCCGGACCTGTCCACTTTTTCAGAAAAGGAGGTGTCTAAATTTGGGTAGTTTTGATCATCAAAAAATTGTGTTTTCTTGACATGTTAACCTGTAAGCTATTTCTAAAGCTCGGGCATCGAAATTATGAAGAAATAAAATTGGCCAAAATTTAATTTTTTTCAACAGGTCCGGACCTGTCCACTTTTTCAGAAAAGGAGGTGTCTAAATTTGGGTAGTTTTGATCATCAAAAAATTGTGTTTTCTTGACATGTTAACCTGTAAGCTATTTCTAAAGCTCGGGCATCGAAATTATGAAGAAATAAAATTGGCCAAAATTTAATTTTTTTCAACAGGTCCGGACCTGTCCACTTTTTCAGAAAAGGAGGTGTCTAAATTTGGGTAGTTTTGATCATCAAAAAATTGTGTTTTCTTGACATGTTAACCTGTAAGCTATTTCTAAAGCTCGGGCATCGAAATTATGAAGAAATAAAATTGGCCAAAATTTATTTTTTTTCAACAGGTCCGGACCTGTCCACTTTTTCAGAAAAGGAGGTGTCTAAATTTGGGTAGTTTTGATCATCAAAAAATTGTGTTTTCTTGACATGTTAACCTGTAAGCTATTTCTAAAGCTCGGGCATCGAAATTATGAAGAAATAAAATTGGCCAAAATTTAATTTTTTTCAACAGGTCCGGACCTGTCCACTTTTTCAGAAAAGGAGGTGTTAAATTTGGGTAGTTTTGATCATCAAAAAATTGTGTTTTCTTGACATGTTAACCTGTAAGCTATTTCTAAAGCTCGGGCATCGAAATTATGAAGAAATAAAATTGGCCAAAATTTAATTTTTTTCAACAGGTCCGGACCTGTCCACTTTTTCAGAAAAGGAGGTGTCTAAATTTGGGTAGTTTTGATCATCAAAAAATTGTGTTTTCTTGACATGTTAACCTGTAAGCTATTTCTAAAGCTCGGGCATCGAAATTATGAAGAAATAAAATTGGCCAAAATTTAATTTTTTTCAACAGGTCCGGACCTGTCCACTTTTTCAGAAAAGGAGGTGTCTAAATTTGGGTAGTTTTGATCATCAAAAAATTGTGTTTTCTTGACATGTTAACCTGTAAGCTATTTCTAAAGCTCGGGCATCGAAATTATGAAGAAATAAAATTGGCCAAAATTTAATTTTTTTCAACAGGTCCGGACCTGTCCACTTTTTCAGAAAAGGAGGTGTCTAAATTTGGGTAGTTTTGATCATCAAAAAATTGTGTTTTCTTGACTGTTAACCTGTAAGCTATTTCTAAAGCTCGGGCATCGAAATTATGAAGAAATAAAATTGGCCAAAATTTAATTTTTTTCAAAAGGTCCGGACCTGTCCACTTTTTCAGAAAAGGATGTGTCTAAATTTGGGTAGTTTTGATCATCAAAAAATTGTGTTTTCTTGACATGTTAACCTGTAAGCTATTTCTAAAGCTCGGGCATCGAAATTATGAAGAAATAAAATTGGCCAAAATTTAATTTTTTTCAACAGGTCCGGACCTGTCCACTTTTTCAGAAAAGGAGGTGTCTAAATTTGGGTAGTTTTGATCATCAAAAAATTGTGTTTTCTTGACATGTTAACCTGTAAGCTATTTCTAAAGCTCGGGCATCGAAATTATGAAGAAATAAAATTGGCCAAAATTTATTTTTTTCAAAAGGTCCGGACCTGTCCACTTTTTCAGAAAAGGAGGTGTCTAAATTTGGGTAGTTTTGATCATCAAAAAATTGTGTTTTCTTGACATGTTAACCTGTAAGCTATTTCTAAAGCTTGGGCATCGAAATTATGAAGAAATAAAATTGGCCAAAATTTAATTTTTTTCAACAGGTCCGGACCTGTCCACTTTTTCAGAAAAGGATGTGTCTAAATTTGGGTAGTTTTGATCATCAAAAAATTGTGTTTTCTTGACACGTTAACCTGTAAGCTATTTCTAAAGCTCGGGCATCGAAATTATGAAGAAATAAAATTGGCCAAAATTTTATTTTTTTCAACAGGTCCGGACCTGTCCACTTTTTCAGAAAAGGAGGTGTCTAAATTTGGGTAGTTTTGATCATCAAAAAATTGTGTTTTCTTGACATGTTAACCTGTAAGCTATTTCTAAAGCTCGGGCATCGAAATTATGAAGAAATAAAATTGGCCAAAATTTATTTTTTTCAAAAGGTCCGGACCTGTCCACTTTTTCAGAAAAGGAGGTGTCTAAATTTGGGTAGTTTTGATCATCAAAAAATTGTGTTTTCTTGACATGTTAACCTGTAAGCTATTTCTAAAGCTCGGGCATCGAAATTATGAAGAAATAAAATTGGCCAAAATTTAATTTTTTTCAACAGGTCCGGACCTGTCCACTTTTTCAGAAAAGTAGGTGTCTAAATTTGGGTAGTTTTGATCATCAAAAAATTGTGTTTTCTTGACATGTTAACCTGTAAGCTATTTCTAAAGCTCGGGCATCGAAATTATGAAGAAATAAAATTGGCCAAAATTTAATTTTTTTCAACAGGTCCGGACCTGTCCACTTTTTCAGAAAAGGAGGTGTCTAAATTTGGGTAGTTTTGATCATCAAAAAATTGTGTTTTCTTGACATGTTAACCTGTAAGCTATTTCTAAAGCTCGGGCATCGAAATTATGAAGAAATAAAATTGGCCAAAATTTAATTTTTTTCAACAGGTCCGGACCTGTCCACTTTTTCAGAAAAGGAGGTGTCTAAATTTGGGTAGTTTTGATCATCAAAAAATTGTGTTTTCTTGACATGTTAACCTGTAAGCTATTTCTAAAGCTCGGGCATCGAAATTATGAAGAAATAAAATTGGCCAAAATTTTATTTTTTTCAACAGGTCCGGACCTGTCCACTTTTTCAGAAAAGTAGGTGTCTAAATTTGGGTAGTTTTGATCATCAAAAAATTGTGTTTTCTTGACATGTTAACCTGTAAGCTATTTCTAAAGCTCGGGCATCGAAATTATGAAGAAATCAAATTGGCCAAAATTTATTTTTTTTCAACAGGTCCGGACCTGTCCACTTTTTCAGAAAAGGAGGTGTCTAAATTTGGGTAGTTTTGATCATCAAAAAATTGTGTTTTCTTGACATGTTAACCTGTAAGCTATTTCTAAAGCTCGGGCATCGAAATTATGAAGAAATAAAATTGGCCAAAATTTAATTTTTTTCAACAGGTCCGGACCTGTCCACTTTTTCAGAAAAGGAGGTGTCTAAATTTGGGTAGTTTTGATCATCAAAAAATTGTGTTTTCTTGACATGTTAACCTGTAAGCTATTTCTAAAGCTCGGGCATCGAAATTATGAAGAAATAAAATTGGCCAAAATTTATTTTTTTCAAAAGGTCCGGACCTGTCCACTTTTTCAGAAAAGGAGGTGTCTAAATTTGGGTAGTTTTGATCATCAAAAAATTGTGTTTTCTTGACATGTTAACCTGTAAGCTATTTCTAAAGCTCGGGCATCGAAATTATGAAGAAATAAAATTGGCCAAAATTTTATTTTTTTCAACAGGTCCGGACCTGTCCACTTTTTCAGAAAAGTAGGTGTCTAAATTTGGGTAGTATTGATCATCAAAAAATTGTGTTTTCTTGACATGTTAACCTGTTAGCTATTTCTAAAGCTCGGGCATCGAAATTATGAAGAAATAAAATTGGCCAAAATTTAATTTTTTTCAACAGGTCCGGACCTGTCCACTTTTTCAGAAAAGGAGGTGTCTAAATTTGGGTAGTTTTGATCATCAAAAAATTGTGTTTTCTTGACATGTTAACCTGTAAGCTATTTCTAAAGCTCGGGCATCGAAATTATGAAGAAATAAAATTGGCCAAAATTTATTTTTTTTCAACAGGTCCGGACCTGTCCACTTTTTCAGAAAAGGAGGTGTCTAAATTTGGGTAGTTTTGATCATCAAAAAATTGTGTTTTCTTGACATGTTAACCTGTAAGCTATTTCTAAAGCTCGGGCATCGAAATTATGAAGAAATAAAATTGGCCAAAATTTAATTTTTTTCAACAGGTCCGGACCTGTCCACTTTTTCAGAAAAGGAGGTGTTAAATTTGGGTAGTTTTGATCATCAAAAAATTGTGTTTTCTTGACATGTTAACCTGTAAGCTATTTCTAAAGCTCGGGCATCGAAATTATGAAGAAATAAAATTGGCCAAAATTTAATTTTTTTCAACAGGTCCGGACCTGTCCACTTTTTCAGAAAAGGAGGTGTCTAAATTTGGGTAGTTTTGATCATCAAAAAATTGTGTTTTCTTGACATGTTAACCTGTAAGCTATTTCTAAAGCTCGGGCATCGAAATTATGAAGAAATAAAATTGGCCAAAATTTAATTTTTTTCAACAGGTCCGGACCTGTCCACTTTTTCAGAAAAGGAGGTGTCTAAATTTGGGTAGTTTTGATCATCAAAAAATTGTGTTTTCTTGACATGTTAACCTGTAAGCTATTTCTAAAGCTCGGGCATCGAAATTATGAAGAAATAAAATTGGCCAAAATTTAATTTTTTTCAACAGGTCCGGACCTGTCCACTTTTTCAGAAAAGGAGGTGTCTAAATTTGGGTAGTTTTGATCATCAAAAAATTGTGTTTTCTTGACATGTTAACCTGTAAGCTATTTCTAAAGCTCGGGCATCGAAATTATGACGAAATAAAATTGGCCAAAATTTAATTTTTTTCAAAAGGTCCGGACCTGTCCACTTTTTCAGAAAAGGATGTGTCTAAATTTGGGTAGTTTTGATCATCAAAAAATTGTGTTTTCTTGACATGTTAACCTGTAAGCTATTTCTAAAGCTCGGGCATCGAAATTATGAAGAAATAAAATTGGCCAAAATTTAATTTTTTTCAACAGTTCCGGACCTGTCCACTTTTTCAGAAAAGGAGGTGTCTAAATTTGGGTAGTTTTGATCATCAAAAAATTGTGTTTTCTTGACATGTTAACCTGTAAGCTATTTCTAAAGCTCGGGCATCGAAATTATGAAGAAATAAAATTGGCCAAAATTTATTTTTTTCAAAAGGTCCGGACCTGTCCACTTTTTCAGAAAAGGAGGTGTCTAAATTTGGGTAGTTTTGATCATCAAAAAATTGTGTTTTCTTGACATGTTAACCTGTAAGCTATTTCTAAAGCTTGGGCATCGAAATTATGAAGAAATAAAATTGGCCAAAATTTAATTTTTTTCAACAGGTCCGGACCTGTCCACTTTTTCAGAAAAGGATGTGTCTAAATTTGGGTAGTTTTGATCATCAAAAAATTGTGTTTTCTTGACACGTTAACCTGTAAGCTATTTCTAAAGCTCGGGCATCGAAATTATGAAGAAATAAAATTGGCCAAAATTTTATTTTTTTCAACAGGTCCGGACCTGTCCACTTTTTCAGAAAAGGAGGTGTCTAAATTTGGGTAGTTTTGATCATCAAAAAATTGTGTTTTCTTGACATGTTAACCTGTAAGCTATTTCTAAAGCTCGGGCATCGAAATTATGAAGAAATAAAATTGGCCAAAATTTATTTTTTTCAAAAGGTCCGGACCTGTCCACTTTTTCAGAAAAGGAGGTGTCTAAATTTGGGTAGTTTTGATCATCAAAAAATTGTGTTTTCTTGACATGTTAACCTGTAAGCTATTTCTAAAGCTCGGGCATCGAAATTATGAAGAAATAAAATTGGCCAAAATTTAATTTTTTTCAACAGGTCCGGACCTGTCCACTTTTTCAGAAAAGTAGGTGTCTAAATTTGGGTAGTTTTGATCATCAAAAAATTGTGTTTTCTTGACATGTTAACCTGTAAGCTATTTCTAAAGCTCGGGCATCGAAATTATGAAGAAATAAAATTGGCCAAAATTTAATTTTTTTCAAAAGGTCCGGACCTGTCCACTTTTTCAGAAAAGGATGTGTCTAAATTTGGGTAGTTTTGATCATCAAAAAATTGTGTTTTCTTGACATGTTAACCTGTAAGCTATTTCTAAAGCTCGGGCATCGAAATTATGAAGAAATAAAATTGGCCAAAATTTAATTTTTTTCAACAGGTCCGGACCTGTCCACTTTTTCAGAAAAGGAGGTGTCTAAATTTGGGTAGTTTTGATCATCAAAAAATTGTGTTTTCTTGACATGTTAACCTGTAAGCTATTTCTAAAGCTCGGGCATCGAAATTATGAAGAAATAAAATTGGCCAAAATTTTATTTTTTTCAACAGGTCCGGACCTGTCCACTTTTTCAGAAAAGTAGGTGTCTAAATTTGGGTAGTATTGATCATCAAAAAATTGTGTTTTCTTGACATGTTAACCTGTAAGCTATTTCTAAAGCTCGGGCATCGAAATTATGAAGAAATAAAATTGGCCAAAATTTAATTTTTTTCAACAGGTCCGGACCTGTCCACTTTTTCAGAAAAGGAGGTGTCTAAATTTGGGTAGTTTTGATCATCAAAAAATTGTGTTTTCTTGACATGTTAACCTGTAAGCTATTTCTAAAGCTCGGGCATCGAAATTATGAAGAAATAAAATTGGCCAAAATTTAATTTTTTTCAACAGGTCCGGACCTGTCCACTTTTTCAGAAAAGGAGGTGTCTAAATTTGGGTAGTTTTGATCATCAAAAAATTGTGTTTTCTTGACATGTTAACCTGTAAGCTATTTCTAAAGCTCGGGCATCGAAATTATGAAGAAATAAAATTGGCCAAAATTTTATTTTTTTCAACAGGTCCGGACCTGTCCACTTTTTCAGAAAAGTAGGTGTCTAAATTTGGGTAGTATTGATCATCAAAAAATTGTGTTTTCTTGACATGTTAACCTGTAAGCTATTTCTAAAGCTCGGGCATCGAAATTATGAAGAAATAAAATTGGCCAAAATTTAATTTTTTTCAACAGGTCCGGACCTGTCCACTTTTTCAGAAAAGGAGGTGTCTAAATTTGGGTAGTTTTGATCATCAAAAAATTGTGTTTTCTTGACATGTTAACCTGTAAGCTATTTCTAAAGCTCGGGCATCGAAATTATGAAGAAATAAAATTGGCCAAAATTTAATTTTTTTCAACAGGTCCGGACCTGTCCACTTTTTCAGAAAAGGAGGTGTCTAAATTTGGGTAGTTTTGATCATCAAAAAATTGTGTTTTCTTGACATGTTAACCTGTAAGCTATTTCTAAAGCTCGGGCATCGAAATTATGAAGAAATAAAATTGGCCAAAATTTAATTTTTTTCAACAGGTCCGGACCTGTCCACTTTTTCAGAAAAGGAGGTGTCTAAATTTGGGTAGTTTTGATCATCAAAAAATTGTGTTTTCTTGACATGTTAACCTGTAAGCTATTTCTAAAGCTCGGGCATCGAAATTATGAAGAAATAAAATTGGCCAAAATTTTATTTTTTTCAACAGGTCCGGACCTGTCCACTTTTTCAGAAAAGTAGGTGTCTAAATTTGGGTAGTTTTGATCATCAAAAAATTGTGTTTTCTTGACATGTTAACCTGTAAGCTATTTCTAAAGCTCGGGCATCGAAATTATGAAGAAATCAAATTGGCCAAAATTTATTTTTTTTCAACAGGTCCGGACCTGTCCACTTTTTCAGAAAAGGAGGTGTCTAAATTTGGTTAGTTTTGATCATCAAAAAATTGTGTTTTCTTGACATGTTAACCTGTAAGCTATTTCTAAAGCTCGGGCATCGAAATTATGAAGAAATAAAATTGGCCAAAATTTATTTTTTTTCAACAGGTCCGGACCTGTCCACTTTTTCAGAAAAGTAGGTGTCTAAATTTGGGTAGATTTGATCATCAAAAAATTGTGTTTTCTTGACATGTTAACCTGTAAGCTATTTCTAAAGTTCGGGCATCGAAATTATGAAGAAATAAAATTGGCCATAATTTATTTTTTTCAACAGGTCCGGACCTGTCCACTTTTTCAGAAAAGGAGGTGTCTAAATTTGGGTAGTTTTGATCATCAAAAAATTGTGTTTTCTTGACATGTTAACCTGTAAGCTATTTCTAAAGCTCGGGCATCGAAATTATGAAGAAATAAAATTGGCCAAAATTTAATTTTTTCAAAAGGTCCGGACCTGTCCACTTTTTCAGAAAAGGAGGTGTCTAAATTTGGGTAGTTTTGATCATCAAAAAATTGTGTTTTCTTGACATGTTAACCTGTAAGCTATTTCTAAAGCTCGGGCATCGAAATTATGAAGAAATAAAATTGGCCATAATTTATTTTTTTCAACAGGTCCGGACCTGTCCACTTTTTCAGAAAAGGAGGTGTCTATTTGGGTAGTTTTGATCATCAAAAAATTGTGTTTTCTTGACATGTTAACCTGTAAGCTATTTCTAAAGCTCGGGCATCGAAATTATGAAGAAATAAAATTGGCCAAAATTTATTTTTTTTCAACAGGTCCGGACCTGTCCACTTTTTCAGAAAAGGAGGTGTCTAAATTTGGGTAGTTTTGATCATCAATAAATTGTGTTTTCTTGACATGTTAACCTGTAAGCTATTTCTAAAGCTCGGGCATCGAAATTATGAAGAAATAAAATTGGCCAAAATTTAATTTTTTTCAACAGGTCCGGACCTGTCCACTTTTTCAGAAAAGGAGAAATTTGGGTAGTTTTGATCATCAAAAAATTGTGTTTTCTTGACATGTTAACCTGTAAGCTATTTCTAAAGCTCGGGCATCGAAATTATGAAGAAATAAAATTGGCCAAAATTTATTTTTTTTCAACAGGTCCGGACCTGTCCACTTTTTCAGAAAAGGAGGTGTCTAAATTTGGGTAGTTTTGATCATCAAAAAATTGTGTTTTCTTGACATGTCAACCTGTAAGCTATTTCTAAAGCTCGGGCATCGAAATTATGAAGAAATAAAATTGGCCAAAATTTATTTTTTTTCAACAGGTCCGGACCTGTCCACTTTTTCAGAAAAGTAGGTGTCTAAATTTGGGTAGATTTGATCATCAAAAAATTGTGTTTTCTTGACATGTTAACCTGTAAGCTATTTCTAAAGTTCGGGCATCGAAATTATGAAGAAATAAAATTGGCCAAAATTTAATTTTTTTCAACAGGTCCGGACCTGTCCACTTTTTCAGAAAAGTAGGTGTCTAAATTTGGGTAGTTTTGATCATCAAAAAATTGTGTTTTCTTGACATGTTAACCTGTAAGCTATTTCTAAAGCTCGGGCATCGAAATTATGAAGAAATAAAATTGGCCAAAATTTATTTTTTTTCAACAGGTCCGGACCTGTCCACTTTTTCAGAAAAGTAGGTGTCTAAATTTGGGTAGTTTTGATCATCAAAAAATTGTGTTTTCTTGACATGTTAACCTGTAAGCTATTTCTAAAGCTCGGGCATCGAAATTATGAAGAAATAAAATTGGCCAAAATTTATTTTTTTCAAAAGGTCCAGACCTGTCCACTTTTTCAGAAAAGGAGGTGTCTAAATTTGGGTAGTTTTGATCATCAAAAAATTGTGTTTTCTTGACATGTTAACCTGTAAGCTATTTCTAAAGCTCGGGCATCGAAATTATGAAGAAATAAAATTGGCCAAAATTTATTTTTTTTCAACAGGTCCGGACCTGTCCACTTTTTCAGAAAAGGAGGTGTCTAAATTTGGGTAGTTTTGATCATCAAAAAATTGTGTTTTCTTGACATGTTAACCTGTAAGCTATTTCTAAAGCTCGGGCATCGAAATTATGAAGAAATAAAATTGGCCAAAATTTAATTTTTTTCAACAGGTCCGGACCTGTCCACTTTTTCAGAAAAGGAGGTGTCTAAATTTGGGTAGTTTTGATCATCAAAAAATTGTGTTTTCTTGACATGTTAACCTGTAAGCTATTTCTAAAGCTCGGGCATCGAAATTATGAAGAAATAAAATTGGCCAAAATTTATTTTTTTTCAACAGGTCCGGACCTGTCCACTTTTTCAGAAAAGTAGGTGTCTAAATTTGGGTAGTTTTGATCATCAAAAAATTGTGTTTTCTTGACATGTTAACCTGTAAGCTATTTCTAAAGCTCGGGCATCGAAATTATGAAGAAATAAAATTGGCCAAAATTTAATTTTTTTCAACAGGTCCGGACCTGTCCACTTTTTCAGAAAAGGAGGTGTCTAAATTTGGGTAGTTTTGATCATCAAAAAATTGTGTTTTCTTGACATGTTAACCTGTAAGCTATTTCTAAAGCTCGGGCATCGAAATTATGAAGAAATAAAATTGGCCAAAATTTATTTTTTTTCAACAGGTCCGGACCTGTCCACTTTTTCAGAAAAGGAGGTGTCTAAATTTGGGTAGTTTTGATCATCAAAAAATTGTGTTTTCTTGACATGTTAACCTGTAAGCTATTTCTAAAGCTCGGGCATCGAAATTATGAAGAAATAAAATTGGCCAAAATTTATTTTTTTTCAACAGGTCCGGACCTGTCCACTTTTTCAGAAAAGGAGGTGTCTAAATTTGGGTAGTTTTGATCATCAAAAAATTGTGTTTTCTTGACATGTTAACCTGTAAGCTATTTCTAAAGCTCGGGCATCGAAATTATGAAGAAATAAAATTGGCCAAAATTTATTTTTTTCAAAAGGTCCGGACCTGTCCACTTTTTCAGAAAAGGAGGTGTCTAAATTTGGGCAGTTTTGATCATCAAAAAATTGTGTTTTCTTGACATGTTAACCTGTAAGCTATTTCTAAAGCTCGGGCATCGAAATTATGAAGAAATAAAATTGGCCAAAATTTATTTTTTTTCAACAGGTCCGGACCTGTCCACTTTTTCAGAAAAGTAGGTGTCTAAATTTGGGTAGTTTTGATCATCAAAAAATTGTGTTTTCTTGACATGTTAACCTGTAAGCTATTTCTAAAGCTTGGGCATCGAAATTATGAAGAAATAAAATTGGCCAAAATTTATTTTTTTTCAACAGGTCCGGACCTGTCCACTTTTTCAGAAAATGAGGTGTCTAAATTTGGGTAGTTTTGATCATCAAAAAATTGTGTTTTCTTGACATGTTAACCTGTAAGCTATTTCTAAAGCTTGGGCATTGAAATTATGAAGAAATAAAATTGGCCAAAATTTAATTTTTTTCAACAGGTCCGGACCTGTCCACTTTTTCAGAAAAGTAGGTGTCTAAATTTGGGTAGTTTTGATCATCAAAAAATTGTGTTTTCTTGACATGTTAACCTGTAAGCTATTTCTAAAGCTCGGGCATCGAAATTATGAAGAAATAAAATTGGCCAAAATTTATTTTTTTTCAACAGGTCCGGACCTGTCCACTTTTTCAGAAAAGTAGGTGTCTAAATTTGGGTAGTTTTGATCATCAAAAAATTGTGTTTTCTTGACATGTTAACCTGTAAGCTATTTCTAAAGCTCGGGCATCGAAATTATGAAGAAATAAAATTGGCCAAAATTTATTTTTTTCAAAAGGTCCAGACCTGTCCACTTTTTCAGAAAAGGAGGTGTCTAAATTTGGGTAGTTTTGATCATCAAAAAATTGTGTTTTCTTGACATGTTAACCTGTAAGCTATTTCTAAAGCTCGGGCATCGAAATTATGAAGAAATAAAATTGGCCAAAATTTATTTTTTTTCAACAGGTCCGGACCTGTCCACTTTTTCAGAAAAGGAGGTGTCTAAATTTGGGTAGTTTTGATCATCAAAAAATTGTGTTTTCTTGACATGTTAACCTGTAAGCTATTTCTAAAGCTCGGGCATCGAAATTATGAAGAAATAAAATTGGCCAAAATTTAATTTTTTTCAACAGGTCCGGACCTGTCCACTTTTTCAGAAAAGGAGGTGTCTAAATTTGGGAAGTTTTGATCATCAAAAAATTGTGTTTTCTTGACATGTTAACCTGTAAGCTATTTCTAAAGCTCGGGCATCGAAATTATGAAGAAATAAAATTGGCCAAAATTTATTTTTTTTCAACAGGTCCGGACCTGTCCACTTTTTCAGAAAAGGAGGTGTCTAAATTTGGGTAGTTTTGATCATCAAAAAATTGTGTTTTCTTGACATGTTAACCTGTAAGCTATTTCTAAAGCTCGGGCATCGAAATTATGAAGAAATAAAATTGGCCAAAATTTAATTTTTTTCAACAGGTCCGGACCTGTCCACTTTTTCAGAAAAGGAGGTGTCTAAATTTGGGTAGTTTTGATCATCAAAAAATTGTGTTTTCTTGACATGTTAACCTGTAAGCTATTTCTAAAGCTCGGGCATCGAAATTATGAAGAAATAAAATTGGCCAAAATTTATTTTTTTTCAACAGGTCCGGACCTGTCCACTTTTTCAGAAAAGGAGGTGTCTAAATTTGGGTAGTTTTGATCATCAAAAAATTGTGTTTTCTTGACATGTTAACCTGTAAGCTATTTCTAAAGCTCGGGCATCGAAATTATGAAGAAATAAAATTGGCCAAAATTTATTTTTTTTCAACAGGTCCGGACCTGTCCACTTTTTCAGAAAAGTAGGTGTCTAAATTTGGGTAGTTTTGATCATCAAAAAATTGTGTTTTCTTGACATGTTAACCTGTAAGCTATTTCTAAAGCTTGGGCATCGAAATTATGAAGAAATAAAATTGGCCAAAATTTATTTTTTTTCAACAGGTCCGGACCTGTCCACTTTTTCAGAAAATGAGGTGTCTAAATTTGGGTAGTTTTGATCATCAAAAAATTGTGTTTTCTTGACATGTTAACCTGTAAGCTATTTCTAAAGCTTGGGCATTGAAATTATGAAGAAATAAAATTGGCCAAAATTTAATTTTTTTCAACAGGTCCGGACCTGTCCACTTTTTCAGAAAAGGAGGTGTCTAAATTTGGGTAGTTTTGATCATCAAAAAATTGTGTTTTCTTGACATGTTAACCTGTAAGCTATTTCTAAAGCTCGGGCATCGAAATTATGAAGAAATAAAATTGGCCAAAATTTAATTTTTTTCAACAGGTCCGGACCTGTCCACTTTTTCAGAAAAGGAGGTGTCTGAATTTGGGTAGTTTTGATCATCAAAAAATTGTGTTTTCTTGACATGTTAACCTGTAAGCTATTTCTAAAGCTCGGGCATCGAAATTATGAAGAAATAAAATTGGCCAAAATTTATTTTTTTCAAAAGGTCCGGACCTGTCCACTTTTTCAGAAAAGGAGGTGTCTAAATTTGGGTAGTTTTGATCATCAAAAAATTGTGTTTTCTTGACATGTTAACCTGTAAGCTATTTCTAAAGCTCGGGCATCGAAATTATGAAGAAATAAAATTGGCCAAAATTTATTTTTTTTCAACAGGTCCGGACCTGTCCACTTTTTCAGAAAAGTAGGTGTCTAAATTTGGGTAGTTTTGATCATCAAAAAATTGTGTTTTCTTGACATGTTAACCTGTAAGCTATTTCTAAAGCTTGGGCATCGAAATTATGAAGAAATAAAATTGGCCAAAATTTATTTTTTTTCAACAGGTCCGGACCTGTCCACTTTTTCAGAAAATGAGGTGTCTAAATTTGGGTAGTTTTGATCATCAAAAAATTGTGTTTTCTTGACATGTTAACCTGTAAGCTATTTCTAAAGCTCGGGCATTGAAATTATGAAGAAATAAAATTGGCCAAAATTTAATTTTTTTCAACAGGTCCGGACCTGTCCACTTTTTCAGAAAAGGAGGTGTCTAAATTTGGGTAGTTTTGATCATCAAAAAAATGTGTTTTCTTGACATGTTAACCTGTAAGCTATTTCTAAAGCTTGGGCATCGAAATTATGAAGAAATAAAATTGGCCAAAATTTAATTTTTTTCAACAGGTCCGGACCTGTCCACTTTTT
>NW_026708047.1:0-15190 GCF_902713425.1 Acipenser ruthenus
CTTATTAATTTTAAAAAGATAGCATATGCTTGAATTATGACCAAGACGCGGGTGCAAGAACAATCTGCCATTGTGACATCTCATTAAGGAAGTGTGAATTTCTACAGTTAGTGGCGTTTTTGTTTTTAGCACATAAAACACTAGCCAAGCAATACAAGGAAAAGGTCATATGCTGTTAGGTGTGACATCACTAGGGTGTATCTCACAGGCTCACACAGGGAGCTAGTTATGAACAAAGCCCCGATAACTAGCTTTACAGCGGCGCATTTTTATTGAAATCACTGCAAGAGTAAATGAAGATAACCACATGCTTAGAAAACATTGACGCATTGATTTACAGGCCCTGTAAATATTCCTTATTTCAATGAATAACACCTCTAGCGATGTATTAAATGTGTTGATGTGTTTTAGAGGAGCATTTTCCTTACCCACGCTTGTCTAAACTGGTATATGCTATAGATGCCATGCTGGCATCTTCCCCTCAAGTTTACCACAGTCAGTCATTTTGCATGGTAATTCTACAGTTCCATGGTTATGCTCTGCATTGACCATAGTTTACCATGTTTAATAAGCTTTACCATACCTCTCTGAGCCTTACAATCACTGTTTTATTACACCTTGATATGTTTTTACAAAGTTTGTCGAGATTCTTCCAGACTTCTATTACAGTACATATTTGCTAATTTAATTGGGCATATCCACTGTACATGTTGTGGTAAGTACTGTAATTCTGTGGAAGAGTATTAATCCAATCCGAAGCTCATGAGAAATGAGGTCACCATGATCATCCACCTTCAAGAGTGTATGGTAAGGAAAGTCCAAGATGCATGGAGGAACGTGACCACAGACATGCAGTCATAGTCTGCGTACACACGAACACGCACAAATACAAGAAAGAATTTATAAAGATGAACGATCACCATGGGTTATCTAGCTGCATAAAAGAAAACAAGCCATCTTATTAGTTAAACCAAACATACACAGCATCTCTAAATTATTACCCCTACTGCTGTACCTCATCTACACACAGAGCTTCAGTAATATGACCACGTTTGGAGAAGAAACGTGATCTTTAAAATATCTTTTCACCTAGATACACCAACAGAGTATTTATAACATAGCATGTTCTTGTTATTACTTGAGACAAGTCTTTAATTAATGGTCAGTAAGATTTTCTTAATAGACTTTTCTCAGAAGGATTTACTAATGCTCTGTGCTAATTCTTGTGAGGGAGAGTGCATCCAGTCTCAAAAATGTAGCCTTTTCATCTCAAAAGAAAATAATGCCATAGAACTTGATCGCTTGACACATCCCTGGTATACAAATTCTTGGCAGAAACACTTTGATGCACCAATCATGTAATTTAAGTTCTGTTTAATTCCAAGCCAAAATGAATGTAGAATTGGACAAGACGAGTCATATGAAGAAGAGCAAGACCAAGTCCAAGCAAAGCGCTTGACCAAGAGTGCCGGGTATCAGGCGGCACAGAACACACAAATTCTTAGAATCACTCCCATCTCTGTAGTTTTACTGGAGTGTAGTACAAACTATGTACTGCCATTTTATCATTTCATTGAGGTATTTTTGAAATATTTGTGGGCAACACACTATTTTATGCATCTCTAATTCCCAATGTGTATATATTAATATATTAAAGAAAAAAAGTGTGTTTTAAAATAACTACTACTTGTTAAAAAAAACATAATTCCCATAATTTAGTGGAGCAGATGGAAAGCTAGCCATGTAATTACCTACTTTTAATTATTATCTTGTAATTATGGATTGCCTGAACACTTTAAAAAAGGAAGCCTTATCGTATAATTACTACATGGACCCTATAAGTATGCAGTCAAGATACAAGGACAATCTGTTTATGTAAGTATCTGTTTCCTCAGTAATATTAATACAAGACACTTACCAAGATCAAGATAAATGCCTGGAACAAAGGAATTGAGAAAGAACATGAGGATTACAACTCCCAGAACACTGATGCATTTGACCAGGAGGATTGTGTCTGTTATTCTGTGCTGTGGAAAGAAAAATTAAAAAACAAAACAAAAAAAAAAACAGCTTTACATGTTACCGAGGTGTGTAATGTTAGCAAGCGTAACCCAGGGATGCAGCACTAAGTGATGCTGACATGAGTCACACAATAATGACAAGAAAAGGGGCTCTGGTTGACAGTGGAATCAGAAACAGAGGTAGAGGATCTAAACACTGTCACATCTGAAATGCAATACCTTTAATAAAGAGGATCTAAACCCTATCACATCTGAAATGCAATACCTTTAATAAAGAGGATCTAAACCCTGTCACATCTGAAATGCTCTACCTTTAATAAAGAGGGTCTAAACACTGTCACATCTGAAATGCTCTACCTTTAATAAAGAGGATCTAAACACTGTCACATCTGAAACGCTCTACCTTTAATAAAGAGGATCTAAACACTGTCACATCTGAAATGCAATACCTTTAATAAAGAGGATCTAAACACGGCCACATCTGAAATGCAATACCTTTAATAAAGAGGATCTAAACACTGTAACATCTGAAATGCAATACCTTTAATAAAGAGGATCTAAACCCTGTCACATCTGAAATGCAATACCTTTAATAAAGAGGATCTAAACCCTGTCACATCTGAAATGCAATACCTTTAATAAAGAGGATCTAAACCCTGTCACATCTGAAATGCAATACCTTTAATAAAGAGGATCTAAACCCTGTCACATCTGAAATGCAATACCTTTAATAAAGAGGATCTAAACACTGTCACATCTGAAATGCAATACCTTTAATAAAGAGGATCTAAACACTGTCACATCTGAAATGCTCTACCTTTAATAAAGAGGATCTAAACACTGTCACATCTGAAATGCAATACCTTTAATAAAGAGGATCTAAACACTGTCACATCTGAAATGCAATACCTTTAATAAAGAGGATCTAAACACTGTCACATCTGAAATGCAATACCTTTAATAAAGAGGATCTAAACACTGTCACATCTGAAATGCAATACCTTTAATAAAGAGGATCTAAACACGGCCACATCTGAAATGCAATACCTTTAATAAAGAGGATCTAAACACTGTCACATCTGAAATGCAATACCTTTAATAAAGAGGATCTAAACACTGTCACATCTGAAATGCAATACCTTTAATAAAGAGGATCTAAACACTGTCACATCTGAAACGCAATACCTTTAATAAAGAGGATCTAAACACTGTCACATCTGAAATGCTCTACCTTTAATAAAAGGCAGACTTCCTCATGGAACCAGTGGTGAGAGAGGACTGATCTCTCAAAACTCAAGTCACAGTATCTGATTAATATCAGAATCATCCAACACATTGCAATGAGGTTACAATGTACAGCAGATCTCTCAAAACTCAAGTCACAGTACCCAGTTTGTTTCTTACCTTTTTTTGCAGTTCTTGAATATTAGTTTCCCAGTTTTTATCTTCTTGTGAAATTTGCCTGAAACATAACGGAGGCCAATTTGAACATAGTTTAAATCACTGGCAAATATATATATTCTGCAAAACACTGTGTTAAATATATTGACAGGATGCAGCAGTGTTCTGCATAACACTGTGTGTTAAACCAAGTACAGTCAAATCCGATTAATATCATTGTTAATGTCACCCATCCAAAACACAGTGGATAGGGACAAGCTCCTAACAATATAACTTTACTTATCATCACACTCTGGTTAATAACAGTCACAGTTATGAATCATACACATGACTAAGGTCCAAGTCTCTACTTCAAATGCTCCAAGACATAGACTGCTGAATATAGAGTGAACACATCAACGCACTGCTGAATATAGAGTGAATACATCAACGCACTGCTGAATATAGAGTGAATACATCAACGCACTGCTGAATATAGAGTGAATACATCAACGCACTGCTGAATATAGAGTGAATACATCAACGCACTGCTGAATATACAGTGAATACATCAACACACTGCTGAATATAGAGTGAATACATCAACGCACTGCTGAATATAGAGTGAATACATCAACGCACTGCTGAATGTAGAGTGAATACATCAACGCACTGCTGAATATAGAGTGAATACATCTACGCACTGCTGAATATAGAGTGAATACATCTACGCACTGCTGAATATACAGTGAATACATCAACACACTGCTGAATATAGAGTGACTTTATAGGCAGCAGTGTGGAGTAGTGGTTAGGGTTCTGGACTCTTGACCGGAGGGTTGTGGGTTCAATCCCCAGTGGGGGACACTGCTGTTGTACCCTTGAGCAAGGTACTTTACCTAGATTGCTCCAGTAAAAACCCAACTGTATAAATGGGTAATTGTATGTAAAATAATGTGATATCTGTATAATGTGAAATAATGTATAATGTGATATCTTGTAACAATTGTAAGTCGCCCTGGATAAGGGCGTCTGCTAAGAAATAAATAATAATGATAATAATACATCAACGCAGAAGGTCTCTAATCTGGAAAACAAAAGTGACAGGACCATAACAATGACACCACATTAGGTCACACATGAAAGTGTAGGGTCCCGTTAGACTGATCTTAACATATGAAGTCGGCTTATGAAGAGAAGACTGCAAAATGAATTGAGGCTGCAGAATTATATTTCCTAACTGGATGTATAATGAATAAGGATAAAGCATGCCTGAATTTATGCATCTGATAGGATTCAACAGGCTATATTTAGCAAGGTGTTTACAGGAGAAGGCAATTAAAAAATATAAAACAATACCATTTGAAAACACAACTCATTGTGTCTTTGTTTGTTACTAGGAATGCAACATTAAACAGTTGTTGGTTTGTTTTTGTGCATATACCTTGAGAAAATCAGGTCGAATGCAGTGATTACTCAGTGCTAGAAATGCTTAAAGTCATGCATTCACTGTACTGTTTTATGCAATGGAATCAATCATTTACTGCGAATGAAAATTCAATCTGGCAACATTTTCTGATGTTAATTTGTCCTGAATGTAAATAAATATTGGGGTTTGGGCTCAGTTGTAATGCATTGCATAAGCTTCCAGCTTATGGCACCTCAATGACTGGAGCACTGTATCAAAGTTATATATAAAAGTACATGTATTTGATATGTGACGTTGTCCTTCACAGAACACGGCAAAGCTAGCACATTGGTATCTGCATGCCATCCAGCACAGATGAAGACATGAATAATAAAAACCTTTGAAATGTTTGGCAGCTTCTTCCTCAGCAGGCTCTCCAGAGTCAGCACTTTGTGCATCAAGAGACACTTCACAGCAGTCTCTTCACGACTGGCAGGGTTAATGCTGAGCCGTGAGTCTCCACACATGGATTTCATGCTTTAGTTCTGAACACAACAGTAAAGTGACAACAAGGAAACTGGCATATACAAAATCAAGCAGATATTGTACAGATTACACTGCATGTTTTACTATAATACAGAAAAGTATACTAAAAACAAACTTGTATGGAGAAACACAGACAGCAGCAACGTCAACAGCTCTGGCTTTATTTGTCACTAATTTCAAATGTATCTTGGTTTTCTTGGATTCTAATCGGGATACAATCAAAAGTTCAATTCATTTCTGTTCAAGGATATCAAATACACTACAAGAAAATTCCAGGAGCAGCATTTTAAACTAGAATCACTTCAGAGTATTTTAAGAGAGAATGTCTCACACACTGCAATGAACCAATATTAGGGCAGGAACAGCAGTTGCATCTGAACACAAAGCCTAGAGGCTTATTCTCTGGAAATGAATTTCTGGGAGCGTTTGAAACTGGTTCAAATGAATGTGTGAGTGTAGAGCATGGTCTCCACTGGCTTTGGTGCAGTCTCTCCATCAACGGGTCATTCTAATTGCATGAGAGCAAGCTCAGGGTCAATTAGATCAGCAAGTTGCTCTTTAAATGGAATTACATTTCTGACTTGTCAGTTACTAGTTTTGTAACATAACACTTATTTTCCGTTTTGCTTTATATTCAGCAATATTTGGCCTTTTGCTTCTGCCAAGGAATTAATGGGTGGCATTGTGTGGATACAAATCATCAGTGTACGTTCACATCAGGGATGGAAATAAGACTCCCATTGCAGAACAGTTTGATCCCTTCCTGGTTTTATTAGGAGTTTAACAAGACACACCTGTGCTTGTCACCTATACACACTGCGGCTAATCAAGCTTGTAGCAAAACCTGGAATGGGTGAAACTGCTGTGCAATAGGGGTCTTATTTCCATCTGCGCACATACAGTACTGATGTGAATGTTAAAGAGTGTAGCCTGTTCAAATTGTTCCATTCCGTTCAAACGCTGCACCAATTAAGAGTTGGTGTGCAATCAAGCTAGTGCCATTAATAACGTCTAACACAGCATTCCCATCACAGTACATGTACAGAGCAAACAGCACACACTGCGCTGGATTTAGGATCCCTGGCATCACATGACTGGTAAGGAGGTCAGGTGCTGCTGCTTGATGTATTGCTCAGCGTGATGAACTTCATGGACTTGTTTAATTTGCATTAGCCAGCCACAAGCACAGGGGCTCTGCAGCACGTCCTGCCCCAAGCTGAAAGGCATGCTGGGTTTCAATGGGCCTGTACAGCTGGCATGCCCAATCTCTATCAGGAACCCATTAGTCTACACACATTTAAATAATGTCAGGATAAGGGCTGTGCAGAGAAACAAAATCAATATACAAGCCATGATTAACAGATTAGACTTCATGGTGTGATTTCTCAGTTGTGCATCGAGAGAGATACAGTATTATTGCACTTAGTCAACATACATTATATTATATACACACATACACACAGAGTAAAAAATGTACATACCCCAATGGAAATGTAGAATTTATTGAAAACAAATAATTAGAGGAAACATTTTGTAGCAAAACTTTTGCTTTGTGGATGAGGAAAAAGTTACAAGAAATTACAAGAAATAGTCTACAATTATTTACTTCAGCAATTTTTTGCTAAACATGCTAATTCAAAATTATTCATACCCCGACAAGGAAAATTAAATTAATAGCTAGTTGAGGCACCTTTAGCAATAATCTTTAAACAATTAGGGTATGTGTCAATGAGCTTTTGGCATGATTCTTTAGTGATTTTTTGACCATTCTTCAACGAAAAATTGTTCCATTCAAATTCTGAGGACTTCTCTTGTGCACAGCCTTCAACTCAAACCAAAGATTCTCAGTTGGATCGGGACTTTGACTGGGCCATTCCAGAACCTTGATTTTATTCTTCTTTAACCATTCTGAAGTAGATTTTGATGTGTGCTTTGGATCATTGTTGTGTTGGAATGTCCATTTGCGCTTTAAACCAAGTTTTGTAGCGGAGGGTTTCAGATGATTGGCCAATATCTTTTGGTATGTTATAGCAACCATTTTACCATGTATTGGAACTAAATCTCCTGTGCCATTAGAGGAAAAACAGCTCCATAGAAGGACATTACCACCTCCATGCTTGACAGTAGGTATGTTCATTTCTTTGTATGCCTCATCTCCAAACATAACGACTATCAGCATGACCAAATAGCTTGATTTTTGTTTCATCACTCCACCCATTAACCTTCCTCACAATTCTTCTACTTGTTCTTGGTGAAAGAACCTTCTTTCTTCCAGACCGAGGGAGCGTTGTGACAGCACCAAGAGTTGAAATCAGGATACTCAAATGCTTAGAAATCTTCTTGTATCCTTTTCCAGCTTTATAACAATAAATCATATTCTGCCTAAGGTCTTCAGATAGCTCTTTACTTTTTCCCCATATTGACATATTGGTAATGACAGCAATCATCCTATACTAACCCTTTTATACTCTCTACGAATGTTCAGCTACAATTCAGCATTTTCTAGACTTTTTTAGAATTAGGTTCAACATTGAAATTTCTAGCACCTTGTAGACAATGCGATCATAGCATCAAAGGGCATGAATACTTTTGAATTGGCATTTTTGGAGTTTGCTAAAAAACAAACTGCTGAAATAAATTATTGTAGACAAAACAAAACTTTTGCTACATTTTTTGTTTTCGAGAAATTTCTACAGATTATAAATTTCCATTGGGGTATGTAAACTTTTGACTACAACTGTAGCATGAAGAAAGCCAAACAAAGACTAAATTAACCGATCAATCTTAAATCGAGTGACAGCCCTAATTATATATATATATATATATATATATATATATATATATATATATATATATATATATATATATATATATAAAATCTAGTGAAATAATGACAAAGCTGAAAAGCATGTGCATGTGGTATATATTAAATATATTTTACATGTTTGCAACTTAGTATTGTTAAAGAGCTAAGCCAGTGATTAAAGGGTTTTGTAAGGTGTGTTTTTATGTGAGCGTTCACACAGCTGGAATTGCCACACCATGCTTCTGTCATCAGTTTAGTTTGAACTAAAGCCGATTGTCATGTGTCTGATTCTGAGCAGAGCAAAGAGTGCCATCAAGAGGAGAGTCTGCACATGGAAGCCGAGACCAATACACTATGCAGGAGCTCTTCAGTGTGGACATTGCTGCACTGAACACATACACACGAGGCAGCTTTACTTTTACACACACCATTACCGCCTCCGGTATATGAAATCCATGGAGATCTGCAGTCTTGTCTAAGAGTTTAGTAATCTTTTCTATATAATATCACTTCACTGTTACATTGCACTGCATACAGTATTTGTCTTCTATCTGCAAGTCATGAACACAGAGGCAACACAACCAGTCCTATTTATAATTCATTGATACAGTGGAAAAACACAAAGCGAGCACTTGGCTGACATTGAAGGGAGCATTCCCTTTTATGTGCAGATACTGTATCATTAAAAGTCTAGTTCGGAGAACTTCAAAGCATAGAATGCTATATTTCTGTACGATTTGCAATGTTGCATGTTAATACAGCTTACCTGTAGTTGCACCAATTGCATTTCATCTTTGCTTTTGATTTGATGATTTGTATAATTTTTAATTTACAGAATTACAGAACAATGGCGAGATATGGATTATTGCCTCAGGAGCCTAGCAGCTTGTTTGGAAGCTGTGTCTGCAAGCACTAGCTGGTGTTGTCTCCCCAACACAAAGTGAAGCTTCAGTCTCTTGGGTAGTTACTGTCACAGCTTTATACAGCTTGCTTCATGTCTCTTGCACTGCTTGGGGTGTCTCTCAGTAATGCTCAAATTAAACACCCGCCCTGAATGAAAGCGGATTACCCTTCTTTGTTTCCCCCACAAAGGTTTTTTAGGACGGCTGGATTTTTTTTTTTGTGGTAATGTAACCCCAACAGCAATTAGGTTTCTCATTAGATGGAAAGGGAAGGATTGAGGGATGGAGGAGAGGGGGCAGAGGGAAGGGGAGGGTCATTCCAGTTGTGTGATTGAGGGATGGAGGAGAGGGGGACAGAGGGAAGGGGAGGGTCATTCCAGTCGTGTGATTGAGGGATGGAGGAGAGGGGGACAGAGGGAAGGGGAGGGTCATTCCAGTCGTGTGATTGAGGGATGGAGGAGAGGGGGACAGAGGGAAGAGGAGGGTCATTCCAGTCGTGTGATTGAGGGATGGAGGGGAGAGGGAGACAGAGGGAAGGGGAGGGTCATTCCAGTCGTGTGATTGAGGTATGGAGGAGAGGGGGACAGAGGGAAGGGGAGGGTCATTCCAGTCGTGTGACTGAGGGATGGAGGGGAGAGGGAGACAGAGGGAAGGGGAGGGTCATTCCAGTCGTGTGATTGAGGGATGGAGGAGAGGGGGCAGAGGGAAGGGGAGGGTCATTCCAGTCGTGTGATTGAGGTATGGAGGAGAGGGGGACAGAGGGAAGGGGAGGGTCATTCCAGTCGTGTGATTGAGGGATGGAGGAGAGGGGGGCAGAGGGAAGGGGAGGGTCATTCCAGTCGTGTGACTGAGGGATGGAGGAGAGGGGGACAGAGGGAAGGGGAGGGTCATTCCAGTCGTGTGATTGAGGGATGGAGGAGAGGGGGCAGAGGGAAGGGGAGGGTCATTCCAGTCGTGTGATTGAGGGATGGAGGAGAGTGGGACAGAGGGAAGGGGAGGGTCATTCCAGTCGTGTGATTGAGGGATGGAGGAGAGGGGGACAGAGGGAAGGGGAGGGTCATTCCAGTCGTGTGATTGAGGGATGGAGGAGAGTGGGACAGAGGGAAGGGGAGGGTCATTCCAGTCGTGTGATTGAGGGATGGAGGAGAGTGGGACAGAGGGAAGGGGAGGGTCATTCCAGTCGTGTGATTGAGGGATGGAGGGGAGAGGGGGCAGAGGGAAGGGGAGGGTCATTCCAGTCGTGTGATTGAGGGATGGAGGAGAGGGGGCAGAGGGAAGGGGAGGGTCATTCCAGTCGTGTGATTGAGGGATGGAGGAGAGGGGGCAGAGGGAAGGGGAGGGTCATTCCAGTCGTGTGATTGAGGGATGGAGGAGAGTGGGACAGAGGGAAGGCGAGGGTCATTCCAGTCGTGTGATTGAGGGATGGAGGAGAGGGGGACAGAGGGAAGGGGAGGGTCATTCCAGTCGTGTGATTGAGGGATGGAGGAGAGGGGGAAGAGAGGGAAGGGGAGGGTCATTCCAGTCGTGTGATTGAGGGATGGAGGGGAGAGGGGGCAGAGGGAAGGGGAGGGTCATTCCAGTCGTGTGATTGAGGGATGGAGGAGAGGGGGGCAGAGGGAAGGGGAGGGTCATTCCAGTCGTGTGATTGAGGGATGGAGGGGAGAGGGAGACAGAGGGAAGGGGAGGGTCATTCCAGTCGTGTGATTGAGGGATGGAGGAGAGGGGGACAGAGGGAAGAGGAGGGTCATTCCAGTCGTGTGTTTGAGGGATGGAGGGGAGAGGGGGCAGAGGGAAGGGGAGGGTCATTCCAGTCGTGTGATTGAGGGATGGAGGGGAGAGGGGGACAGAGGGAAGAGGAGGGTCATTCCAGTCGTGTGTTTGAGGGATGGAGGGGAGAGGGAGACAGAGGGAAGGGGAGGGTCATTCCAGTCGTGTGATTGAGGGATGGAGGGGAGAGGGGGCAGAGGGAAGGGGAGGGTCATTCCAGTCGTGTGATTGAGGGATGGAGGGGAGAGGGGGCAGAGGGAAGGGGAGGGTCATTCCAGTCGTGTGATTGAGGGATGGAGGAGAGGGGGACAGAGGGAAGAGGAGGGTCATTCCAGTCGTGTGTTTGAGGGATGGAGGGGAGAGGGAGACAGAGGGAAGGGGAGGGTCATTCCAGTCGTGTGATTGAGGGATGGAGGGGAGAGGGGGCAGAGGGAAGGGGAGGGTCATTCCAGTCGTGTGATTGAGGGATGGAGGGGAGAGGGGGCAGAGGGAAGGGGAGGGTCATTCCAGTCGTGTGATTGAGGGATGGAGGGGAGAGGGTGTTATTCCAGTTTATTTGTGGTTTTCCCTGCTGGGAATAATGAGCACTGCAACGGTTATGAATCTTTGTTTTTTTCTTCCTCTATTGTTTTTAATCATTTCAATGTGAGGAGTCTCTTCATAAATGTATTGTTCAAAATAAAGATTGTAAATGAAAATGAATAAGTGAAAGGAAAGCAATATTAAAACTGAGGGTGTTTTATTTCGCATTATGGTTCATTTGTTTGTGACAGTACGTATAGCCCCCAATAAGGAATGAAACACATTTTAAAAGTTATTTTTCGCATTTTTTATTATAAACCTAACGGTACCTGATCATGGTATGACATCACTGTTTCTGAAACTCAAGACAGAAGTAACTGAACATTTCTGAATAACTTCCAGAAATCTAAACTTGATCGCTGCATCTGGGGGGTTTACTCTTAGATGAGACACAAACAATAATTAGAAGGTATGTGTTTGAAAAATTTTCAAAAACGATTTTAAAATGTCCTTTCATTCCATCCTCTAGAGACGGCACACACTGTACAAAGGTGCTTTGTATTTGCATCTGCATGAATGCTGCACCACACCATTTTAACAGGACTGTACCAAACCCAGACCGAAGGTACTGTAATTGAAAAGTGCATCCCTGTGTAGCCATTTACTGCAGACATTGAGCGCTATCAAATAAGATATAAGATATTTGTACAAAATTAAATGCATGGAGAATGAAACCGCTGGCCAGTCTTGGGATACTGTATAAGCTTAAAGGGAGTAAATCAAAGATTTGTCAAATACTGTATTTATCTATAGGGGAAAAAAATTGTTACTTCTTAACAAATGGCTCAGTTTTAGTGTGCCGTTTGTCAGGTGTTAACAACATTAGATTTAGTCTATCTGCGGATCAGTTTCCTTCAAAGCTCCTAATGAAGTACAGAATGCAAACTCTGTGTTGAGATACCTGCAAGTGCAGCAACATCAAATCCTGCAATGGGACATGCAAAAAGACAAACTTACCAACAATCTCTCCAGGTTCCTTGTTGTACAGTTTTTTATTCCAATAAAGCAGCCTCAGGAATGGAAAGGACGTCATTAGAATAAGAGTTACTCCCAGGAACATGAGCCCTGTGAACGCTGCAAAATCGATCCCCTGAAACAACAGAACAGCATTTCAAAAAGGAAAAGCTTTACATGAAGGGTCTCTCATTGCCATGCATTTACATTGTAGCTAATTCCTAAACACATTACACAATGTTATTATGCATAGTTACAACGGAATTCTGTAACATTGTTTGCATGACATAACCCTAATCCTAACCCTTCTCATACAATTGTGTACTGTATGGTGCAAAAAGATTTACATGTTAAGAGCATTGTAACTATGCGTAATAACATTGTAATTATGTGTAAGTATGTAATTACTATGTAAATACACAGTAATTAGGCACCTAATGTTAAAGTGTTACCTGAAAAAAGTGTGCAAAACTATCTAACGACTTAGTGGAGGATTTATTATTTCCCGCGTACATAAAACCTTCTGACACAAGTCAGACAATCTCTTTTGAAAACCACTATGATTCGTGTTTTACAAAGAAATATCACCGAAATCACCCAATTACAATGCTTTTTGTTCATGACCCAACTCAAAGATTCCAAGGACCATCAAAATCAAAGCAGCTTTTAACAAGGCAGTGCTAACCAAGTTTGATTTCTTTTTATAAGATTCAGTTTCTCCCTAATTTGAAATACCCCATTCAATTTCACTTCTCCAGTGTGTAACTCACATTCTGGCGGTTCAGTTTTATATAGCTAAACTAATGAAACTGCCTATTCAACAGAGAGGACAACAATTCCTTTTAACCTGGATAGCCAGCCCGTCTCAGGAAGGAAGAACGAGGAAACATCTGTCTACCGGACTGGTTTCTTATAGATTTAATTTAGGGTTCTGTTTCACTGTTGGGTTAAGACTCAGAGGAATATTCCCAAGAATGAAAACGAAGACGCTGGAATTACACCCTCTGCATTGTCGTGTGCGCCACACTGTCCATGAATGAAGACAACGCTGGAATTACACACTCTGCATTGTCGTGTGCTCCACACTGTCCATGAATGAAGACACTGGAATTACACACTCTGCATTGTCGTGTGCGCCACACTGTCCATGAATGAAGACGCTGGAATTACACACTCTGCATTGTCGTGTGCTCCACACTGTCCATGAATGAAGACACTGGAATTACACACTCTGCATTGTCGTGTGCGCCACACTGTCCATGAATGAAGACGCTGGAATTACACACTCTGCATTGTCGTGTGCTCCACACTGTCCATGAATGAAGACACTGGAATTACACACTCTGCATTGTCGTGTGCGCCACACTGTCCATGAATGAAGACGCTGGAATTACACACTCTGCATTGTCGTGTGCGCCACACTGTCCATGACACTGGAATTCAATTAAGCATCAGGCTTTACCAAACACCAAACCTCAATCCAGGTTAGCTGTGGCAGGAATAGAGGATAGAGGATACTCCTGTACATCCATGCAGTGCTGTAGTTATTCCAGGAATGCGGACAGATGAAAGATTGGGATGTTTAAGGGTACCCTCAAGAAAGAATTAACCAGCGAACCAAACTCCCCTAACTGTTAATGGGTATTGTGTTTATACAACAAGCACAATATAAATTATATATATATATATATATATATATATATATATATATATATATATATATATATATATATATATATATATATACACATATACACACACAGTGTATTGTGTCACAGCGTGGGTCAAGTTGTATAATTAAATAATAAAATAATATTAGTAATATAAACTAAAAGTGGTTGACCTTAGAAAACAGCCCTATGCGCAATGGTAACCTTGTATATTGTATTGTGGTCTCCTAATCCAGAATGGCATGGCTCATTCATGTAGCACACTTGGCTACAGTCATTGTCATTAAGCCACAGAGATACCTGGTATTATCCATTCATTAGTATGTAGAGGGGGCTTTCATTAAAGTTTCATTTTCAACAAGGACTGAACGGGTGATTGGAGCTTAACAGATTACTTCAGCTAAGAGTATGCAGTGTTACTTAAATCCTACAATCAATCTGCTGTTAAGGACATGGTTCCTGCTCATGCCAACAGCCTGAAAAACAACACTCCCCTCTCTCAATCTCCACAGAGGTGGAGACAATCCTGCAAACAACACCGAGACAAATCTAATAGAACAGGACCGTGCAAAACACCTGACAATCCTGCAAACAACACCGAGACAAATCTAATAGAACAGGACCGTGCAAAACACCTGACAATCCTGCAAACACCACCGAGACAAATCTAAAAGAGGACCGTGCAAAACACACCTGACAATCCTGCAAACATCACCGTGACAAATCTAAAAGAACAGGACCATGCAAAACACACCTGACAATCCTGCAAACACCACCGAGACAAATCTAAAAGAGGACCGTGCAAAACACACCTGACAATCCTGCAAACACCACCGAGACAAATCTAAAAGAACAGGACCATGCAAAACACCTGACAATCCTGCAAACACCACCGAGAAAAATCTAAAAGAGGACCGTGCAAAACACCTGACAATCCTGCAAACACCACCGTGACAAATCTAAAAGAACAGGACCATGCAAAACACACCCGACAATCCTGCAAACACCACCGAGACAAATCTAAAAGAACAGGACCGTGCAAAACACCTGACAATCCTGCAAACAACACCGAGACAAATCTAAAAGAAGAGGACCGTGCAAAACACCTGACAATCCTGCAAACAACACCGAGACAAATCTAATAGAACAGGACC
>NW_026708048.1:0-15178 GCF_902713425.1 Acipenser ruthenus
GCACACACAAGGATTTAAGCAGAGTATAGCCAGTTCCTTTATTGATTCCAACAATCAACATTTACACACATATTGTTTAAATATTATCATTTAGATATAATGATGTAGCACCTAGTTATAAATAGAAATGAAGTAGCTGCATTTCAATCGTAGTATTGTACTTTTATTCTTTTCAAGAACTCTTTCCTTTCAGCTAAAAAGTCAGTATGCTACTTTATAATGCTATATTCATGAGAAATGGTGCCACATTTCAGGTAGCAAGATAATAGAACTTCCAACCTGAGTCAGAAATGGTGCTATAGGTGTAGGCCTATGCTTATGTTGTCAGTCATTTGTAGTGTGCACACTTTTTTTCCCCCCAATTTGGAATGTCCAATTATTGTTTCCCCTCACTGCAGCGATTCCCCACATGGCTCAGGAGAACTGAAGGTTCAGTGGGTGTCCTCCGTTCCCACAACCAAGCCAGCTTCCTCTTTTACACCCAGGAACTCGACGGCGGATGTCAGCAAACTACTGGCCACTGTAGCGCGGCTGGTTTTGCCTCCATAACCACAGGAGCACCAGAGCCAATCAGATGCTCCCTTTGGAATCCCCAGCGAAGACGACTGACTTCGCACAGCCAGGATGTGAACCTGTGCACCCCTGACTGTATGACTCACGCTGCACACCACACAGCTCTGCTTTTACCAAGTGAACCACTAGAGGACCCAGAGTTGAAATCTTTCTGTTTAAACCCCAAGGGATTAAGCTCCAGTCTGGCTCTGTCTTTATGAGAAAGTGTTTGAAGATTCCACTCCAGATTTAAACAACAATATATCAGTCCCACTATGTGAAAGACTAAACGTTTCAGAAAATACCTTAAGGACATCTGTTATTACACACAGTACAATCCTGAAAAAAAAACCATTATTAAAACAGACGGTAGATCAAATATGACATGCTGTAACAAGATACAAAACAGGGAACTGATATTAAAACTACAAAAATCGAGGACCTTTTAAAAGCCGTCAAATAAATCGTCATTGCTGTGTTGTACTGTATGGTTTTAAAAGAATGCAAATCACGGTAGAAATAATCATGTACATTGATAAATATAAAAAAAGTCTGCCAAAAGTAATGAATTACTTTGAGAACTATGTCACTGGGTGTTGCACGTAAACCTCAGTAATGATTTGTTGTTAAACATCCAAAACATAACAAGCTTTTACAGTAATACGAACTTCTCGGTCCTTGTCAGGCTGCTGCTGCTAAGCATCAACACATTCTGTGATGCTGCTGGTCAAAGATTTGTTATGACATGACTTGTGAATGGAGGCTCAATATAAACTCTTAATATGGTAACAGAATCCTAAACATCGGCAAATCATAATCTAAAAGACACATCCTGCGTATTTAGAGAGTGTTTCTTAGCAACAGAGACGGAGAGACGTTCAGCAATTGTTTATTTTTTAAAGTTTTTGCATTTAAAGTTTTTGCTTTAAATGCTGTACAGCAGGCGTTGGGTATCAGCTACCAACAATACACTTCATTTTCTTTAATGCATATCAAACATCATTGACACTTCAATGCAAAGCAGATTGTAATAAGTGCATTTGCTTTTTTTGTATAGAAGCTGAAAAAGAAATTACATGAACACAACCTTATAATACATTTCCATTAGAAGGGTATTTTATAATTAGCCCCCCCCTCCCCCCCCCCCCAAAAAAAAAACAAAACAAAAAGCATACGACTGATAATTGCCTGTGTAAAAAACATGTGCGACAAAGATTAAATTGGGGTTACTTTGATAACAGAAAACCATGCAAAACACAGTTCCAAACTACAATGGGCTCTATTCAAGTATAATTGTACCAAATGGCACATTTCCCAGCCAATGGGCAGACAAATATATACCAGGCCGCACTCCACACTAACAAAGCAGAGCTCAGTTATTTTATAAAAAGTGAAACAAGCTTTTAATAAAAAGAAGCTGTGGGTTACCTAACAACAAACAGCTGTTCACTCTACCTGAAAAGAGCTTCATTAGTGACTGGTATAATATGACAACGTGCTGTCCTATGAACATTAGCCACCGGGAGCACATTTTTATGTTTTCAGTATAAATAAACACCTTATAAAAATCTGTCTAATGGTGGTTTCCAAATGTCCCTTTTGTTTTGTTTTCTTCTAAATGATCACTAACACGTTATTTTATTAAATAATGTTATTAACATGTTATAATATTAAAATACAGCTAATTGTAAAATGAGTTGCACCCCGTGGTGGAAGCTCAGATATTCCTTTAATTTATTACCATATATAATCTAAACGCAGCTTTGGATGCATTCAGACTAATTTAATTGTGTGAGCTAACCATTTGAATATCTTGCCGCACCGGTCTAATGGAAGTGATGTCAATGAGGGTAGTGTAAATGCTAATGGATGGATATTTGGATGCTGTCCCATTCGGGGATTTACACACAGTAGATGAAGAAGCATTGATTCCCCAGTGTTTGAATGCGCAGTTTAGTTTTCAGTGATCAAATTAGTTATTTTACAACCACAGTAATTCCATTTGAATATGTATTGATATTAGTACACTACTTCAAAAAATCACAAGGAGCAACATTTCCAAAACACAATTAACAAGAAGAATCCAATTTGAGTATTTCAGGGGAGGCACAATAAGATCTGTGTAACCTCTACTAAGCGATCAAGCTGTAAGAAAGGAATTCTGTGTAAGTGACTCCCCTCACACCGAATTCACAATGTGTATCCCCACATTCCTGCATTGGAGCAGCTCTGGCAGGCTGGACTTCAGTCAAAAATCTTTTGTTACACCACATGGCATAATGGAAGCCATGATTCCCAAACTAACAACAACAAACTAGTGATCACTTCACTAATGATCAAATCTGAAGTCTAAATGGGAGTAACTGCTCTTAGGGGGGGTGGAGGTGCAGCCGGTGCATCTCAACAGCTGTCACCATTTATTGAAGAACCTGTACAAGGTCTACCTGGCACATGCCTTAACATTTTGGACTGTACAGCACATCAAAATCTGTCTAATCCAGCCCTTCTTCATACCGGCATTCTGTCTAATTCGGCATGATTTTTGGATCCTGACCAAATCTCTATTGAAATGAATGGTGTGATGCCCACTACAATGCAATCCGGCATGATTTTCATGTGTCTTCTGCCTAAAATCAATGTCAATCTGACTATGCAATCCGCCATTGGGTCTTTACTAAAACAAAATGAAAAGGGTTTATCCTCATACAAGGGCATTCTATGTGTGTTTACTGACACCTGACAAGAACCACAGCAATCAAAAGAGGTAAACTTAAAAGTGCATTATCAAAACAGAATACGTAAAGTAGGGTGCATTTCAGATTACAGTGATGCAAAGCTAATGTTTACGGCCTGCAGAGTTCAGGGTGCATAATGACCGTCTACAGCTGCTGGTTACTCTAAACAACAGACCCTTGTAACTGGAATAGCATAAGCAGAGAAAGGTTAATAGTCTTTTAAATTGGTATGCTTTATCCTATTAAAAATAATGACATCTTCAAAGTCCCAGTCTTTAATCTGGTTTCGTATAACAAGCCACATGCTGGGTCACCAACTGAGATGAAAGTCAGCTCTGTAAATATAAACTAGGCTAAACATAGCTTTTTTAGTAACTATACATATTGCTTTTTTTTTTAAAAACTACACATTGTACGTGCGAGGGATGTGTCTGTAATGTGTGGAAGTGCACCACTGTCCCTCCTGCCTTGTTTGGCTTACTCTAAAAGCTAAGTTAGAAAACGATGTACCACAGGAAATTAAAACAATAAAACCATCTGCTTTAAAGAAAGCAACGGAAGATACAGTAGCTACCTAATCTGCCAACACACCCAGACATCGTTTGATGACAGTGCCATACAAAATAATTGTTCATCATTTTATTATTATTTTTCTACTGACTAAAACATTGGTCTAGCCAGGTACACCTTGCAAACTTGGGAAAATATGTGTAGATCTGAACTTCATTGTCATGTGAATGGTTAAATAGGGTCACATAGTGTACAGAAAGTGTATTTACCAGTGTGTGTGTGTGTGTGTGTGTGTGTGTGTGTGTGTGTGTGTGTGTGTGTGTCTATATATATATATATATATATATATATATATATATATATATATTGTGAGAAAGCAGGGAGGGGGTTAAAGCCTCTCTGCAGAAAAAACATGTGCGGAATGCACA
The DNA here is from genome assembly GCF_902713425.1 of Acipenser ruthenus. Lineage (NCBI taxonomy): Eukaryota > Metazoa > Chordata > Actinopteri > Acipenseriformes > Acipenseridae > Acipenser > Acipenser ruthenus. The sequence continues at coordinate 4,226 of NW_026708048.1, forward strand.
TTTGTATTGTTTAATTGTTTTGTTAATTGTCTTTTGTTAATTGTTTTATTATTAATCATTACCTGTACCTGGCAACTATTGAAAATTGGAGCCAGATGCAGGGTTTAAAAGGAGAGCAGTCAGTCTGCTCTGGGTGGCTGCTGAAGAGGGCAGAGGCCTGACTGTGCTGGTGTGTGGGTACAGCTGTAATTTAAAAAAGAAAAAGGTAGAGTGAATCCTTTTTGTGTGTGTGCTGTTTTGTTTGTTTGTTTTGTTGCAGGTAAACAGCTTAGCTGTCCTGTTTTCAGTTTAGGTTCCTGTTTTGTTTTAGTTATTGCTCAAAGAAGAGCTAGGTGTTTGTTTTGTTTTTGTGTTTATTAAAAATTGCGCAACTGCGCTTAAAAAAAATCAATTTCTGTGTGTTGGGTCAGTGTTTTTAAAGGGGCAACGAACCGCGGTGAGGGCGATTCTTTCATAATATAAATATATATAAATATATATATATATATATATATATATATATATATATATATATACACACACAGTATATATAATATTTGCTTAAGAGAGCCAACCTCCCAACGTTTTGGTATGTTTAACATACCTTTGTCAAGGGAAAGTGTGTTTGAAAACACAGGTACTTTTCATGCCATTTATTTCTATTTAAATCTATTGATGTGCTTGTGATGTCATTTACTACATAGTTAATGATGTAATGATCTACTATTCCTTTCTATTTGAACATTCAGGCATCATGGCATTGCATCTATTTATCCAGTTATATTTCCTTTATTCTTTTATATTATACGTTATCTAATTTTGTTTCTTCAAAAACTACACATTTTCGGTGATCCATGTTCTGTTTATTTGTTGTAAGGTGTTGATCTATTGGTTTATTTACTTCTGTAGCCATCAGGCAGCTCTTTATTACCCCCCCACTCACATAGGGGATGAAACCCCCATTGAAGGCATACACAGCAGTGCAGCAGCCGTACACCCGCATGTCTGTTTGTACAAATGTCACACCTTACATTGTTGCATAGATCTGGAAAACCGCTTATCCATTTGGGTTGAAGCCTGGTATTAACCTTATTTAACATGTCATTGAGTGCATTACATCCAGGTGATACAGTATGCAGGGTGTCTGTCTGGTCCTATATTTAACATGTCATTGAGTGCATTACATCCAGGTGATACAGTATGCAGGGTGTCTGTCTGGTCCTATATTTAACATGTCATTGAGTGCATTACATCCAGGTGATACAGTATGCAGGGTGTCTGTCTGGTCCTATATTTAACATGTCATTGAGTGCATTACATCCAGGTGATACAGTATGCAGGGTGTCTGTCTGGTCCTATATTTAACATGTCAGTGAGTGCATTACATCCAGGTGATACAGTATGCAGGGTGTCTGTCTGGTCCTATATTTAACATGTCATTGAGTGCATTACATCCAGGTGATACAGTATGCAGGGTGTCTGTCTGGTCCTATATTTAACATGTTAGTGAGTGCATTACATCCAGGTGATACAGTATGCAGGGTGTCTGTCTGGTCCTATATTTAACATGTTAGTGAGTGCATTACATCCAGGTGATACAGTATGCAGGGTGTCTGTCTGGTCCTATATTTAACATGTCAGTGAGTGCATTACATCCAGGTGATACAGTATGCAGGGTGTCTGTCTGGTCCTATATTTAACATGTCATTGAGTGCATTACATCCAGGTGATACAGTATGCAGGGTGTCTGTCTGGTCCTATATTTAACATGTCATTGAGTGCATTACATCCAGGTGATACAGTATGCAGGGTGTCTGTCTGGTCCTATATTTATGCGTACCCACAGATTTTAACTCCCAATTATCCAGTTTATTGTCCTTAAACTAATCAGGTGAGGTATGTTACAGACATAAGGCTCTCCACCGAGTCACTGTTTTCAATATTTTACATTATTTGATGTGTACTTCTGATTGAGGAATGTATTTATTACCTACCTTTTCATCTGGCATCACATTATCATTAAATCCACACGCACTGAATATATCTGGAAAAATCTCTGACCATCCATTTGCTGTGCAGTTTTTGCTGATATTTCCTGTTAGGAAATAATATATTTTTAGAAACATTGAGCCTTATTAACACACATTTAACTCCTTCATTATTTAAAGTCAATTTTCACTAGTCAGAGAGCCTACAATCATTTATACTACAGTGAATTGTATTGGTTTAGTACCAATCTTCCCCATTTACAATATATTGGGGTCAAAACAGATTTGATCAATGTATTTACTTAATAACGCTTGAAATGTTTTTGCTTACGATTTTAAGTCGCCCTGGATAAGGGCGTCTGCTAAGAAATAAATAATAATAATAATAATAAAAGCAATACTGGATTTTGCAGACAGCTGTACTTACGATTGCATTTCTTTCTCATTTCGATGTCCCATCCACGTTTAACTTGTTTCAGAATTCAGTACTATGTGAGTGCATTCCACCCACAACAGTAACGCATTTCATTCACTGATTTTTAAGTTTCATTTTGGTAGGCAGCTAGAAACTGTTCAGTGTGTGAGGGAGCAGTTCATTTTAAAAGCCTTTGCTGTAGTTCTTGCCCTCTTGAGACTGCATGAAACGGTGCACAGACTATTGTAACTGCTGAAGTGTGTGGTGGTGAGGTTATGTAAACTAAAGACTGTCCTCTGAAGACTGAAACAAGACTACCAAATCGACCATATTTATTCCCCATGTGACCTAAACTCTATTTCAACCAAGGACTTCAGAGATGAAAGACTTTTAACTGCATTAACCAGATGAGCCACTATGTATTTTACCAGTGATTTCTTATCTTATAAAATAAAACGGGGATGGGGGGGTAGTGTAAAAATAAAGACCTCTTAAACTTATAGCAACCTATCTTGATGTTAATGTGGATTTATTTTAGTGTGGATTAAGAACAGCAATGGACTTGTCACAATCAATGATTCATAACAATAACCATTGATAATATCTCACAGACTGCACTGTACTCCTCTGACAGTGCAATATTAATCATTAAAAAAGCTGGGTGAATAATCACAAACGCAACAGTAGTAATATAGCTATTGCCGCACAGCTACAATAACAAAGAATAATGAATATACACAATATACATCTTTACCATGTTATGACATACAGGATTAACCATACTTGGCAAATAGAACATATTTAAATACCTGTTTTACTGACAATGTAACTGAACACTTTTGGACAAGAAAGAGTGACGGTGTCCCCAATCTCAGCTGGCTTCCAGCAGGTCAGGTTATCCCATGTTCCTCCACACCCTGCAGCAGGAAACAGAAATGTGCAGTATGTGAGATAACAGCTGTTTAGAATAGCCACCTGTATTCAGTGAACACTCTGATGAACTTGCACGGTACACATACAGTGGTGTGCAAATGTATTAGAACACCACATTGCTTCTGCTGTTTTGATTTGTCGTGCATATGAAATCAAACCACTGGAACTGAAAATCTTGGAAAATGGTCAAAATAGGCAAATTAGTGACTAATTTCATTTAACAATGTAATAGGCCACACATGCAATTCATTTAAAATAATAAGACAAAAGGAACAAATTGCCATTCATGGTAAAATGCATGAAACTTTTTTGAAGTTGTTTAAGAATTAAAGCATTTTCACACTAGTGCCTATTGTTTCTGTATCACTGATTACTAACCATAGGTAGGTAGGTAGGTATATGAATATACACTGCTGTGCAAAAGTCTTAGACATGTTGCATTTTTCTGCTCTGATGCATTATGAGCATCAACAATTTACTCAAAGCCTCCACCAGTGTTTTCTACTGTTATAACACCCTTGACTTGCATAAAGAAGGAAAAATATTGAGTGAAATAGCTCGCATCACTCAATTTTCAAGGTGTGGTATCCGAAGCATAATCAACAAGTACAGAGAAACATCATCTGTAATTGACAAACCCAGGATTGGAAGACCAAAAAAGCTGTCTATCAAGGATGAGCAATACTTGAAGATAATATCCTTAAGGAATAGAAAGAAGACAAGCGTTGAATTGGCAACAGAACTGGTAGAAGGCACAGGTGTCGTTGTCCATCCATCAACAGTCCAAAGCACCTTTGACCACTGTTCCATAGTCCAATGTCTGTGTTCTTGTGCATATTTTAGCCTTTTAGTTTTGTTCCCCTTTCTTAACAGAGGTATTCTTACTGCAACACATCCAAACAAGTTCTGATTTGAAGAGTGACCTTTGTACAGTTGATTTGATGGACAAGTCCAGGCAGTGAATCTTCAGACTAGGCCTGTGCCTTCAGGGTTCAGCAGCCTGGTAACATCTTTTTCTTAGGTGCTTAGGTTTGACAGGAGAAAAGATGTGATTGGCTTCTCAGTGGGAACAGAGATGGACTGATACATTTCAGTCTTACTGATCTGGAAATTGGTTGCAACAGTGAGACAATGTTTGAATTGGGCATTTAAAAAAAACATCAAAAATGTATCATAGTCTTTTAGAATGTATTTATGTTGCTGTCAATTAATCGCAGTTAACTTCTGTGATAAACGCACACATTTTTTAGGAGATCCATTTTTCTAACACACGTTAATCACACTCCTGTCTTGTCCCTCTTAGCACACCGTAATTAATTTCCTGCGGCACCATTTTAGTGCATGCCAGGACTGAATGAGTGTCGTCATCGTTTGAATATAAAATTAGTCACGGAACCGTATAATGTAGCAAAGTACTCAAAATGAAGCACTTTTGAATGGGAAGTTTATTTTTTTAAAACTTTCTGACGGTTCATTGGATAGAAAGAGGGTTTATTGTATCTACTGTCAAAGTGAGTTCCAGTATCACAGAAGTGCATCTAGTCTGCTGTACCACCTGCGTGCTAAACATGCTTTCACTTCTCAAAATACACTTTCTTGTAGTTTATTCTACTACAGACAACAACAATACAACAACAAATGAAACCCATCAGTTTCAACAGATTATTCTTTTAGAAAGTCAGTATCACTGCAAACCCATGAATCAAGCTCAGCACGATACTATAACCAGTGCTGTTGGATAGCTACTGACTGCAGACCCATTAACATTGTAGCTTTGTTTTATTTCAGTAACCACATTTATTTTTAAATGGTATTATTTACAATTATGGAGGATATAAGCGTTACCCAGTGAATGTTTTGTATTAATTTAGGCAATTTCAAGTAATTAAAAAAGATAATTTTAAATTATTATTATTATTATTATTATTATTATTATTATTATTATTATTAAAACGGCAATGAAAAGCATCCATTTATGAGTAAAGAAATCTGTAAAGGAAACTGATAATGCATTAAGGTGAGTAATAAACTGACTCCACTGTGATTTAGCAGTAGGTTCAAACAATTTAACAACAATGCTGGATTGTAAAGAAATATAAAACTATAAAGAGGGACCAACAAATAAGATCCAGAAATAGGAAAACAGGGTTTTTATGCTGGGTTGTTTTTTGGATAATAATAATAATAATAATAATAATAATAATAATAATAATAATAATAATAATAATAATAATAATAAAACAAACTTAAATGAGATGGATGCAGTAGTTGTATCAATTAAATATGCGATTAAAACCAAGATTAACTGAGATTATTTTTTTTAATCACATGATTAATCACGATTATTTTTTTAATTGCTTGACAGCCTTAATTTATATTGATAAAAATGTGTTTTCTGTTAAGGTTTATTTCACCTGCCGCCTCTAAAATTGAGCAATGCACTAAACCGCCCTTAAGCGAGCATATAACCAAAAGCGACAGTAGTGCCAGAAATCACATTTCTAAATTAATTACATTTTCTAATGTGGAAACTTGGACAGAAGCCATTACTACCTACCGGAGAGAATTCTCTTTAGAAAGTGATATGCAAATTAAGGTGATAGCGAACAAAAATCAAGTCAGTCTCACAAGAGTTACAGGAGCTGACAATGATAAATAAACTGTGGGAAACAGATTCAGAACATGCTTTGGGAAGACTGAAAAAGACATAGATCTCTTATAAAAAGAGGAAGAGAGATCTGAACAAAAAGGGACAGGAATACTAAAGAAAACTTAAATCCATGTACAAGGCAAGACAAAGGAGCTTATTTTATCAAATCGGTATTGCCAGATTAGGGTTAAAGGTTGTGCTTTATGCTTCTTGCATATTGGAAACATTTATTTTATCTTACTCTTAAGACAATATTTATTTTAGCTGGCTTCCTGATTGAAATAATTTGAACAAATCCCAAACCTCTTTCAAAACAATGTGAACACACCAGTGTGAAGCAATACTTTCTTTGTGGTTACGCAAGCCATCTGCACAGGAATAGGAAGATATGCACTAATTAGTAGGTTTGGCTCCGTGTGCTGGTCCTTTGGTGCCCAAACACACCTGCATGCATTAATCCCTTCAGATTGCCAGGATATGTATTTGAGATGACACCATTTATATCACTGGAAGGGTCCGCTGTTCATTTAGGGCGTGCTTTTGTGAACCGTCCATTTGTTATTTTGAGTAATGGATTAATCAAGCTTGTGGTTTGTCAAAGGTGAAAGTAAATGCATCATGATGCAACTCTATCCTGGAGACTTTCCTATTGTAACCACAACATGCTTGAATTTAGGCATAATCTACAGCAGGAGAACAGTGTGACATGTCACTTTGTCAAAAGGACATTTAATGGAAGGCACAGAACAGTCAGCATCACTGACCCAGGCCACCACAGAGTTTGGACATGAACTCCACTGTGCAGGATGGATCATCTTGACAGGCTACTCAGCTGCATGCTGAGACATGCTGCTTCTGCAGAAACTGACTGTATAAAGGAAGCTGTGACCAGGCACTACGCTGCCAAATAAAAAGGCATTTTATGTGGCATTCTTATTTAAATTTATAAGGGTTAATCATTTCTGAAGCCGGCTGTTGGAAAAAACGAATACGTTTTTAGATCTGGCCATACTATTCTCAGTCTGACTTTCATTCAATAAAGTACAGTTTCTAGTACAGCATTGGGAATATGGGGGAGGGCGTTCCTGGAGCACTGTAGGTTTCCACTAATGAGGATGGACTGGTGACGTGACCGTCAAGCCCTCAAGGATATAAACACAGAACTCAATGAACCTTCATCTTTATATAACAAGCACAATGTCAGGTAAAGAATGTTTGTTTCTAGATCAGGCCGTGCTTCGACACAGATTCATTTCAAGTCCTGTTTATGGCCTCTTCACAACCGTCCTTTTAGATAGAACCTTGTCTGTTTCAGCAAAGGCACATTTAAAACTAGTCCCGGTAAGCCTGCTGTGCCACTAAAGTGGAATAACAAATAATTATCCCACACTACATCATTACCCAAGCTTCTGGTATAAAACGTGAATTTCTTCAAATTGATCCATCAGATACTGTCGACTTTAGTCTTTCCCTGTGAATAGATAGTATGTCTGACCTCCACCTCTGTGTTAGGAGACAATGGACAGTGTATGAAAGTCTAATGAATCATTTTTATTACTTTACAGTGGTAACAACATCAATAAATAGAGAATAAATTCTCAAGAACTCTGAATGAATGAGCTGCTCCAGATGAGCGGCAGCAGCAGTAACACAGAGGGGGTGTTCACTGTGCTTGAGGTTTCAATACTCTGAAGTGGAAGCTGAGCAGGCACATCATCTCACTTGAGCAGTGCCTGGGGGATAGGCAGTATATGGTACAGCATACTGATTCTCTTTTCCCTTGAGCAGATTGGACAATAACAACCATAGAGACTGATATTGTCTTGTAATTGTTCTTTCTTATTGTCTATCCCAGGGAAATATGCAGTTGTATGTACCTCATCTCGGCCAAACATCAATATGCGGTTACAAAGCAACCAGTTTCTTAAAAATAATAATAATAAAGATTGCTGTAACTAACCTGAATATGGTTCAATTGTCATTATTCCCTTACTTTAATTTCCTTATATTAACCACAATGAAACCCATTGGTAGGAAATAGTTTTCTACATTGCATTACAGTGTTTATCATTATGTTTCCATCTTATGTAAAGATAAGCATATGCTTTTTTCAGTTCATACATAAATGCAACATTTTACATTTTTCTGAGTTTAGCTTATATTAAACTGTGTAGAATACAGTGCCTATAGAAAGTCTACACCCCCTTGAACTTTTTTCACATTTTGCTGTGTCAGTGCCTCAGAGTTTCATGCATTTAAATGAGGATTTTTTCCACTTATCTACACACCATACTCCACACTGTTAAGGGGAAAAAAGTTTTATTGAGAACAAAATTATATATATTATATATATTATATTATATATTATATATTGAAAATACAAAACTGAAAGATCATAATTGGATAAGTCTCCACCCCCTGAGTTAATACTTGGTGGAAGCACCTTTGACTGCAATTACAGCTGTGAGTCTATTGGGATAGGTCTCTACCAACTTTGCACACCTAGATGTGGCAATATTTGACCATTTTTCTTTACAAAACTGTTCAAGCTCTGTCAAGTTCCTTGGGGAGCGCTGATGGACAGCAATCTTCAAGTCATGCCACAAATTTTCGATTGGATTTAGGTCGGGGCTTTGACTGGGCCACGCAAGGACATTTACTTTTTTGTTCCTTAGCCACTCCAGTATAGCTTTGGCTGTGTGCTTTGGGTTGTTGTCATGCTGAAAGGTGAACTTCCGTCCCAGTTTCAGCTTTCTTGCAGAGGGCAGCAGGTTTTCCTCAAGGACTTCTCTGTACTTTGCTCCATTCATTTTCCCTTTTATCCTGACAAGTGCCCCAGTCCCTGCCGATGAGAATCATCCCCATAACATTATGCTGCCACCACCATGCTTCACAGTAGGGATGGTGTTCTTTGGGTGATGCACTCTGTTGGGTTTCCGCCAAACATAATGCTTTTTGCCACATGGCTACAGAATCTCCTGAGTGTTTTTTTGCATACTTCAAATGGGATTCAAGGTGGGCTTTCTTGAGTAATGGCTTCCTTCTTGCCACCCTACCATACAGGCCAGATTTGTGGAGTGCTTGGGATATTGTTGTCACATGCACACTTTGACCAGTCTTGGCCATAAAAGCCTGTAGCTCTTGCAAATTTGCCATTGGCCTCTTGGTAGCCTCTCTGATCCGTCTCCTTGCTCGGTCATCCAGTTTGGAGGGACGGCCTAATCTAGGCAGGGTCTTGGTGGTGCCATACACCTTCCACTTCTTAATAATCATCTTGACCATGCTCCAAGGGATATTCAAGGCCTTTGATATTTTTTTATATCCATCCCCTGATCTGTGCCTTTCAACAACTTTGTCCTGGAGTTCTTTTGAAAGTGCCTTGGTACTCATGGTTGAGTATTTGCTTTGAAATACACTACCCAGCAGAAGGAACCTACAGGAACGACTGAATTTATCCTGAAATCATGTGAATCACTACAATTTAACACAGGTGGAGGCCACTTAACTTAGTGTGTGATTTTTAAGGCGATTGGTTACACCTGAGCTAATTTAGGATTGCTAAGGGGGGTGGACACTTATCCAACCAAGCTATTTCAGTTTTTATTTTTAATTAATTTTCTACAAATTTCTAGAATATTTTTGTCACTTGGAAGTTGTGGGGTAGGATGTGTAGATAAATGAAAAAAAAAAACCTATTTTAATGCATTTTAATTCCAGGCTATAAGTCAACAAAAGGTGAACATTTTGAAAGGGGGTGCAGACTTTCTATAGGCACTGTATATGTTATTAATTGAACAGAATGGTCCCATGGCATAGCGGTAAAAGCAGGCTGGAATCTAGGCTGCTGGTTGCCAGTAGGGAGGTTTATTTATCTGCTCGTCGCCTCTTGCTGCACGTCTACCCCCTGTCTGCCAAGCACTGAATTGCTCTCTGTGCGGTTTCGGTAATGACAGCTGTGATCCTCTGTCATCGGACGAGATCAGGCGGAGGAGCTCAAGAGTAAAAAAGAGTAGCTTCTGCGGAGCAGCGAATGCGGGGAACTGGTTATTAGAATACATTGATCAAATAGGGTATCTTCGAGCATTTTCACTTTACAGTAAATACAGGAAGCACATTTACATACCCCTTTTTTACATTTTACCTTTATGTAACATTAGTGGTTAAAACAAAACACTTTTTTTATTTCATGCCCTCTACAAATGCATTTTTGTCAATTCTGAGCCCTGTAACACCAAGGCCGCTGCCATCTATGAGGCACTTCATCCCTCGTTGTGTGCATATAGCGCTCAGAAATAAAACGCAAAAGCCAAAAATCCTAAATATCTGTTCAGGTGTATTTAGAAGTATTTGACTTTTGCATTTGAAGTAAGTGGGACACTTGAAGGTTTATTTCAGACAGAGCGTGATTGACACTGGTAGTTGAGTTGAGGGTTATGTCGAGTTCATAGGCCTGCAGTTTGCAAGGAGCCTTGCAGCTGTCCAATCACATTAATAGAAGTCAAATGCATATTCATGAGTATGTCAGAACATAGCCAAACTGCCTATCAAATTGACTGATCAGTCACAAACCAATCTGCAATCCTCTGTACTGCACACTGTTTATGACGAGCTTACAACTCATGCAGCTAAACTCTCTCTGTCTTGTCAACCCACTTAAGCTCATTTTATTCCTGAATGTGATTTTAAAATCAATATCACACAAAACGTTATGTATGCAAGCACTTGTCTTCTCTGTATTTAAAATTCAAGTTTGAGAGATAAGGATTTAAAACTAAGTGCAGTGTCTATAATAAATATTCTGGCATTGCTACATTTCTTATTTTCTTTTATATTGAATTTGAATGTTGCAAAGAAAAAGCTACTTATCTGCACTGTACAAAACCACACAGGTCCTGCAAATTAGAACCTCAGGTAATCACAATTCAATAATAGTAACTTATTCAGAAAAAAACCTGTTAACTGAACTTTTGTATTTAAATAAACAACAC
>NW_026708049.1:0-15159 GCF_902713425.1 Acipenser ruthenus
AAAATAAGGGATTACGTTGACTAGATAATGCAGTGGATGCACTAAAAATATACAGTACACAATCAATAGAATACATTCTGAATTATATTGGTCGACATGGCTGTGGATCTAATCTACTGCCGCGGTTTTGAAAAATATATATAAAAAAAAAAACCTCAGGCAATTGGCCTTAATCAAAACTGTTGTAAATAAATGCTTTAAAAAAAACAAAAACAAAAACAGTAAACTGTTCATAAAGGATTAAGAACTGCATGTGTGATTTATGTAATCAAAATGGTCTTTAACACTCCTTAACAAAACATTTGTTAAAACAAGTTTTGTCAATAGACATTTTGCAGTGCACTGCAGATGGTTTTAGGGTTTTTTTACAGTGGCTGTATTTGTGTATTCTCACTTTTCAATATGCTGTTCAACAATAAAAAGATAAAAATGATATATAAGCCTCTACTTGAAATAATACACTTCTTGCATTTTTTCTGTTGCTGGAGAAGGTATAGTAAATAGGATGGATTGTGTTTGTCTGCTTGGTGCAGGCAGCATGCTATGCTGTCTCACTCCTCATGGGAAAGCAGATGAGCAAATTAAAGAGATAGAGGGACATCATTGACTGAAAGTGTTAATAACCGGCACCATCTGGAATTACTTCATTCAGAACCGAGTGGCAAAGAATTCACTATAGCTCTCCTTAATAATAGTCTCTTGTAGGAAACTGTAATGATGCAATCGGAGCTAAGACACGATTACCTTAACTATGTATTCATCTGTGTCTCTTGGATCCGTTTACAGAAAATGTCTCCAAGTATGCATTGTATAAGTGATCACTCTAACAAGGCAAAACAAGTTACAAGAGATATAGAATGTATTTCTATGTAATAGTAAATGTAATATACTCATTAATCCTGTCTTAAAATGTAATTAACTCAAATTTGCTATATTTATGGCTCAAATGTATTCCTCCTGCTTTGGAAAAAGTAGTAAAGGTTAATGCAGACCCAGGCTGCATGTTCACAAACACAGACTCAGTCTACAGTTTGTTTGAACTCTTTCAGCAGTTGAAACCATTAACTGAACCCAACAGATGTACAAGTTTCAGACCGTTACATCATTTGCATACTGTTGAAATATTGTGGTACTTTTATAAAGCTATTTGCATACTCTGTTGTAAAGGCATAGGTAAATTAAAGCTAGCTCCTTTTTTTGTTTTAACTAATGGTTTATTCTTAGAAATGTTTCTTTTCACACAAATAGAAAAAGTGTTACTCAAAAAAAAAGTATGTGGAAAACACATGATGCAAAACCTGCAACTACATATTGAAAACAGTTTTCAGGAAGATGAAGTTATTTACTTATCTGTAGCACTTGTAATAAGAAACTGTTGGAAAACAATAAACCTGTCACATATGACCCCTTGGTTAACGAGTGCTACCGCCTCGCCACTCTGCGGCTGCCACGTCGTTTCCCTTCCGGGTCAATGCGTTCTTGCAAAGGAGTCTCGCCTTCATCCAGACTGCCCGACATCCCGACCCTAGGAAAAAACTGTCAGAGCAGCCCGTCCAAAGAACTCTGTTCTCGCTGCTTGGCGCCCTCACAGGTTGGGAGGGAGATTTGCAACCAAGAATCATTGTATTTCTGTCACAAGGACTTAACTTACAGGTTGGGGCAAAGCACACATTTAAAACATATATGTGCTAGTGGTCTGGAACTGGAACTGGAACACGGCCATTCATCCTGGACTTTGGCAAAGTTTACAGTAAACCATGTGCTTGTCAGTTAACTCTATCACACTCTGTCTTAATGGTTTGAGATCCGGCAATTGGAGTGTCGTGACACATGTTTTAGTTAATCACTAGTTTATAGAGCATAATTAGTTCTTAATATTCCCCATGGCCTGTTCAATTATAAAACTGTAGTTAAGAAACATCTTAAATTGACTTTAGTTAATACAGGTGTATTCATACCTCTAAAAACTGTGAATTAGGTTTGAGAATGTTGAGTCTTTTGCTCGGTTTCATTCAGCTCCAAGTCACATTTGGTCTTTAACACGACTGTGAAGGAGAGCAGGACTGTGCCACTGTTGCGGTATGAGGTTTAAAATAGATTAACTTTGGCCCTCCAATTAATAAATCTCACTTGTTATTCTTTACCACCAATCCCTGACCCACAACAACTTTGGGAACATTTGGAACAAACTGTAAAACCTTAAGACAGTGTAATCCTTTCCTCTTGTATATTATTTCACACACAGAGCTGACAGCAGCTGGTTGCAGATAGATACACTTTATTCCCCCATGGCTAATAGAAGACTGTAGGGAGTGAGTCTAAACCCACATCTGCTGAATATCTTAGTAAGTCAAATCACTGTTAAAGTTACCCATTTAATGAGCCAACAAATCACCATCCTGAAAACAGGTATCCACACAGCATCCACCCTTTCTTTAAAGGATTGAATTACAGCAGGGGATATGGAGGCAGTGCCCTCCCCCACCCCAACTCTTACAGTGACGGCATACGTAGCATTTCATACTGAAAAATAGGAGGCTGTGTGGTCCAGTGGTTAAAGAAAAGGGCTTGTAACCAGGAGGTCCCTGGTTCAAAGCCCACCTCAGCCACTGACTCATTGTGTGACCCTGAGCAAGTCACTTAACCTCCTTGTGCTCCATCTTTCGGGTGAGATGTAATTGTAAGTGACTCTGCAGCTGATGCATAGTTCACACACCCTGGGCTCTGTAAGTCGCCTTGGATAAAGGCGTCTGCTAAATAAACAAACAAATAATAATTTAGCATTGGATTACACCTGTGAGGAAGCGGCGGGAAACTGAGAAAAGTATATTTTCCCCGTCAAATCAGACCAAATTTAGTGTAGTTCTACTATTGTCAGGCAGGGTAATAACAGACAATTGCTTGTTGTATTTCTAAAAGTACAGGGTCAGTTTGCAGTGGGTATTTGTAGTAAACTTAACAGAGACGTACAGGATTCCAATTGCGAGACAAATGCCTTGTGGTGATGAAAAGCATTTGTGCTACACAATGCTGGTGTCTGTCCAACCAGTGTACAGCACTTCAAAAAGACTCAGTTACTGAACCTGGAACCTCGACATCAAGCAAGGATAGTACTTTCACTAGGAAAATAGGTGTCCAGCAGAGGGCGTCAGAGAACTAAATAAAAATATGTTGGCCACAGCAATTATAATGATAAGATGCAATGTAATTTTACTAAGCAACCTGGACTCTACCACTCCAAGTGGAAATTAATTTCTGAATAACTGAATTTTTTTTTTATTCTTTTTTCAATATTTCCCACTCTGACACCAAGTGTGACAGGGTAGCATCACGGCCCAAGTTGTTATTAACAGGAAGAGAGACTCAGAAGGAAGAAGTTGCAGGTTAAGCACTAATGCACACGATTATTTACAGGTGCAGTAGCCAAAACAAAAGGTTTACAGTTCCACTTTCTCTCTGAAGAAACTCGTGGTCAGAGTATACAAGATTGGGTTGAGGGCACTGTTGATTGGGAGTATGAATATCACCACCCATGAAGATATTGTTCCTGAATGAATAAAACAAAAAAAAAACCCAGGAAATAGGATAATGAGACCTGAGTACAGTTTCATTAAGACTTCAATTTTCCAATATAAGGATATAGGCTATATATAGTAATTATCCAAGCCTACAGTTGGACATTTAAAAAATTAGCAAGATAACTTAGTTAATGTACTTCATCAATGAATTCTTTTAAATGTGAAAGTGGAGAATGTACAGTAAGATAAAAGTGGCACTTTACCAAGGTCATTTTTGATTATATGCAAAGTAACCAGCAGCTCTCATGCAATTTGCACATCCGCAAGTTCATATCAGAAATAACTGGACTGAAAAATGGCAGCAGGTGCTCTGGACTGATGAGTCAAAATTTGAAATATTTGGCTGTAGCAGAAGGCAGTTTGTTCGCCGAAGGGCTGGAGAGCGGTACACGAATGAGTGTCTAGAGGCAACAGTGAAATATGGTGGAGGTTCCTTGCAAGTTTGGGGCTGCATTTCTGCAAATGGAGTTGGGGATTTGGTCAGAATTAATGGTCTCCTCAATGCTGAGAAGTACAGGCAGATACTCATCCATCATGCAATACCATCAGGGAGGCATCAGATTGGCCCCAAATTTATTCTGCAGCATGACAACGACCCCAAACATACAGCGAAAGTCATTAAGAACTATCATCAGCGTAAAGAAGAACAAGGAGTCCTGGAAGTGATGGTATGGCCCCCACAGAGCCCTGATCTCAACATCATTGAGTCTGTCTGGAATTACATGAAGAGAGAGAAGCAACTGAGGCTGCCTAAATCCACAGAAGAACTGTGGTTAGTTCTCCAAGATGTTTGTGCAAGTGTACCTAGAAGAATTGATGCTGTTTTGAAGGCAAAGGGTGGTCACACCAAATATTGATTTGATATATAGATAGATTTTTCTTCTGTTCACTCACTTTGCATTTTGTTAATTGATAAATATAAACTATTAACATGTCTATTTTTGAAAGCATTCTTACTTTACAGCATTTTTTCACACCTGCCTAAAACTTTTGCACAGCACTGTGTGTGTGTGTGTGTGTGTGTGTGTGTGTGTGTGTGTGTGTGTGTGTATATATATATATATATATATATATATATATATATATGTGTGTGTGTGTGTGTGTGTGTGTGTGTGTGTGTGTGTGTGTGTGTGTGTGTGTGTCCGTGCGTGCGTGCTTGCATGTGTGTGTGTGTGAACATTAATATATGTTTTAATAAAGAAAACACTAGAGCACATCCTTAGCTGCTGACGATACCGCTGGCCCTCTGGCAAATTCATCTTATTCATCACTTTTGAGACATTGACAGTCTTGTCAATGAAAACCCAGTGCGTAAAACATCCCCTTATTATGTTTTGTCTTTCACTGTACTACATATTCTACCACTGACAGAATGTGTTTTAAAGTTATCGATGATCTATTACAACATCTCATGGATTCAGTGGGTACGAGGCATAGCCCCGACACCTCTTCAGCTAGTTAAAAATGCCATAAAGTGTTTTGCTCGCAAATGCGTTTTCTTAAACCAGGGACATTTAATTACTTTACGATTTCAGCTACGTGCCACAAAGATGACACTGGCTGCGAAAGAAGGACCACGACTCTATTGTGTGTGTGTGTGTGTGTGTTTTTTTTTTTAAATATATACAAATCAGTTTAGTTGCTTTGAAGAACGTCTTGAACGATATAAGCTGATTCTTACATTACTGCTTGATTGAAGGAGTACACAACATGCTTCAGTATGAAAGCTGAACATGAATTTCAATAAACAACACGTTTTTAATGAAAAGAAAATTGTAGCCTCCTTCACCGTAGTGAAAACTGGCCTTTGTTATTTTTAAATACCATTGCTTCCGATTATTATTACTGCTTAATAACAGGAACATGTTACTTAGGGATGTTGAAATTAAACGCTTTCCTGCATACCTTACAGCGCGGACCGTGGGTCAAACCAGTAGGGTGCGGTGTATCTTTTTTTTTTTTTTTTCAAACTATAACACTAAACACAATAATAGTGCATATGCACAGAACCAAAAAAAAGTGGACGGGCAAAATACATAGTCGTCGACCCCCACTGCCCCCCGTCCCTTTAATTTATTTTTGTGCACATACTACTACTTTGTATATGATGTAGAATACGTGATGATAAAATCTAACACTAGTACATGCTCTTTCAAATAAACTTGTTATGGTTTTGAATGTGCGGTCGATCGATATTATTATCATTGCTTGCGCCCCGGCACCTCTTTGTTTACACATTAAGCACTGGTGACTATCGTTTACAGGAACCGTTGATTCTTCATTTTTATTGTTTCTTTCATTACGTTCATTCCTATATCTAACGCGATGCTATTTTCATCTTTTAAGTATAGGGCACGTCTACACACGTTTCTCAGCATACTGACATTTTTTGAAAATTAAATCCGGTGATTTTCTCTCGTGCAGAATTGAGTCTAGCAGTGCTTTACCAATGATCTAAAAATGTTGATAATTCAACGGCAGCAATTGGCTTGTCAATTACAAATTCAATTAAAACACTTTAAGCCTCACAACTTAAATACCCGCGCCCGTAGAACTCAGACATATTGACTGCTTTTTTGTGTGTGGTTTTTTTGGTGGCATTTTATTTACAATAACGATGTTACGGAGAGGGCAGGCGATGCTGCCTTTCTTCTTATTGGCCTGGGTCTTGAGGCTCACACAAGCTCTTGCTTCAGCTCATGATCGCCTGCAGGATGAAGCGGCTGCAAATTCCATGTCAGGGACAGGAAACTTGGATCGTGGAGGGAACTTGAGCTTGCCTGCTGATTTAGCCATTCCTTATGCTGAGGATGTTTTTTCTAAACCAGATAACTTTTCACCAAATGGAAAAAGTGAACTTTTTGAGGTTGCTGGGTATTCTGCAGATCAACAGAGGCAGTCTCTTGATCATGTGTTTTCTGAGTCTGATGCTGCAAACCATGGACTTTTTGATTTCAGCCAGCATTCTAGGTATGATGAGGATGCACTTGAACAGCCTGTCTCTTCCAATCTGTATAGTGATCACTTCAATTCTGATTTGACCAAGAACTCTGTCCCTTTTGTTGCTGATGAGTACCATATGGCTTCAGAATCTGAAGGCGATGTGGAACATGTACTCTTTACTGATCAGAGTAATGACCGTGATGCGGACTTCCCTCAAGTCTTTGCATATGCTGATTTGGCTACTTCCGATAAAGAAAATGTGTCTAATATTGCTACCCTTCTAGAAGATAATGATTCTGTTATTAATCTTGCCGCAGACGTGGGTATAGGTGAACTTGGCAAAGAGTTTGATTCTTCTGACAACTATAAATCTGGTACCTATTCTGAAACCCTAGGCTATGAGTCTGTTGCCTTTGCAGATCTTGAAAAGAAAGGCACTGATACTTTGCGTCCTGATGTGCATTCCTATCATCGTGAGGACCTAGTTACTGGTGACCTTGCTGGAATGCCCGTTTCTTCTTTTGACCGCTCTGTACTTACCGATATAAATCTGGAGTTGCATAAAGCTCTTTCTCCAGCTTTTAAAATTGCCAGTGCACGCAACTCTCCTGTTCTCTCTGAAGGTGACGGGTTGCCAAGCAGCATCTATGATGCCTCTGTAGGGCTCTATGGTGTATTTAATCTACCTATTACCCCAGAAAACCCTCCTCCCCATAGCACAGGAGAGCCATCCACCCTGGCTTCCGCAACTACATGCGGTGTTGCAGACATGACCATCAAATTGTTTGGTGGAAGGTTGACGGACCTTAAAGTGCAAGGTAAGGGTTCTTGCCAACGTGGTATCTGTTTAATTCTGGAAGAGGTACGGTTATCAAGTCTCATTGTAACTATTCCCCCGCAGCCGACTTCATATTTGTTGAAGTAAGCAAGATTCCGCAGAGGTGCAGGTACAAGGTGTTGGAGAGAAATGGAGTGGTCCACTTTACAACTGCCTTCAAAGGTTGCAATGTGAAGGCACTGGTAAGATTTAGATTCATAACTTTTTTAAAGTCTGCTACGTCATCGGATCCACACTTGCTGGCCTTGTACAGTATAAATGTTAAACTGACAAAGCAAATGCCATGGGACTGCTGTTCCACATATACAACTAACTTAATTTCTTAAATGTTCTTCATCTTGGGTGGTTTTTGTCAAATACAGAGCGTCTGCTTTCATCGTTATTGAGGTTCTTTACAATCTCAGATGCTGGCTAGAACAGTCCCGTTCAACTTTGACATTTTTTACTTTTGCTTGCAGGGTGGGCAATATGTCCTGACCCTGATGTGGCGGAACCACTATGTGCATATGTCCTGTCCAATTTCTACACCTGATGGACCTATTACAATCTGTGGTAAGAGTAGCATGACCATCAAACTCCCAGCAGGACCAATAGAAGCGCTTCGTGTAAAAAGTGAGTTTCTGCCTGGCACTAAATGGAATGTATGGGTGTATTTGCTTCACCATATACCTTGCTGCAACTCCTTGTATGCATTTGAAACTGTTGCATGTATGCTACAGTACATGTTTCTTCTGTCCTTGAACATAAGGACTACAGCACCCTTTTCAAGAGCATTTTCGATTTCAGTTTTTGAAGTACTGGTGGTAGTGTGGTGGTTAGTCTTGGGTGCACTTGAGGGATGGATTATACTGGGATCTGTGGGTGAGATGAGCGATGGATTAGTTTTTTGCAAATGTTTGGTAGCAGTTCTGAGTAACTACATGTAAGATTTATTCTGTAGCTGTTTTCCTCTCGCTGCTGTGTAGCCAATTGAGAAACTCTGCCTATTTAATAGATCCGGAGATCTCACTAAATTTCTTCTAATTGTAGATAAATTCAACAAATGGGTATCCATTTATGAAGTTGCTGTTAAATGCAAATATCAACTGTTGAGTGATTCAGAGGGAAGGATCACTTTCACTACTTCCTACAATGGATGTCACGTGAGGAGATTGGTACGTGTATCCTGCTTTCCACCAGTATCGGAAACATTATGCTCTGTATACAGCCTGCATTGTAACCTAGGAAGAATGGACCAATACAAAATGATGTGTGAAATTTATATAATGGGTTTATTTTCCCATTTCAATATTGGAATTGTTGCACTCAATTTGGCTGTTCACTTCTATAATGTGAACCTAGGATGGCCTTCCTACCTGTAGGAACAGGATACTGCGAAGATTAAAACTCCAGTGACGCCATTATTTATATTTTTGACCCTCCTAGATGGATCGTTATTTCTATAACCTCTACTATCAAATGGCTCCAGGGAAGCTAGGACAGGCACTCGTGTCTTGTAGGACCGGAATTAATGTTACAGT
The DNA here is from genome assembly GCF_902713425.1 of Acipenser ruthenus. Lineage (NCBI taxonomy): Eukaryota > Metazoa > Chordata > Actinopteri > Acipenseriformes > Acipenseridae > Acipenser > Acipenser ruthenus. Next base: position 8,880 of record NW_026708049.1, read on the forward strand.
CCCACCTGAAGAGTCTTTGCCTTCTGTGTTTTGTGGCAAGTCTGGCATGATGATCAAATTGCCTAAAGGAAGTCTTAATGCAGTCAAAGTGAGAGGTGAGCTGCATCTATGTTCCTCTGAATTCTGATAGTGTCAACCCACCGCTCCTTACTGGTTGACGTAGAAATTGAAGTCGTGACCCATTCGCATGTTCAATTGCATATGGTTCTTGGCTGGCTGGCTACTACTGGAGTAGTACAACTGAAGCCTCGAACAGACCTTGTATAATAAGCATTTAGAAAGAACTTGCTGTGCAGGGAACTCATGGCATTTCTTCTACAGATGGTTTTGACAAGGCAATACCTGTCGGTAGTATTGCCGAGCAATGCAATTATCAACTCTTTCAAATGAAGACTGGACACATCATCTTGATTGCTTCCTTCCAAAGCTGTCAAGTTGCATTTGTGGTAAGACTATTGAGGCCATGATTTATTAAATGTTGCTGCATGCTTCCAGTAAACTGCTTCAGTACAAGCAATACTGAATATGCCAATAACAGAATTTCTCTTTTAAGGATGGTTGCTTTGCCTTGAGCCTCCAATTCCAGCATGCTGATGGTGTAATGGGAGAGGCGTCTGTGCTTTGCCATGCGGGTGGGAAGCCAAAACCAACTTCCCAACCCGAGACTCCTACAACTCAAGAAGTAACTTCCAGTATACTGTCTACAGTAATTCCTGCAGATGTGTCTGCTACCATCTGCAACAAGGATGGCATGACAGTAGTGCTACCCAATGGTCCTTGGTGGGGGATTAGAGTGAAAGGTGAGGGTTGTGTGGCTTCTTTTTCTTTCTCCCACCAGTGAGTTGACTAATGGAGGCACATACAGATTGACATTTATTCATTCACTCCCCTTGGTAGCTTAGGGTGGGCATTCCACAGCACTGATCACAATATTGCCCACTGTTCTTGGCTCTTGGAAAGCTATTCAAACAACTGGTGACTATCAGAGTACTGATGCCCGATTAGCTGGTATATTTGGTTAACCAATGCATGGTGAATGTGTCTTATGCTTGTTCCCTTTATTTTTGGCTTAAAGCTGTAATGGAATTTCAAATACTGAAGGCAGGTTCACACTGGGTATAAGATCCAGATGGACGCAGGCTGTAGTTCACACTGAGCAATCTTCTCCCTGGGTTTAATTTATTCTGACTAGTTTAAAAAAAGACAACTTTTGGAGGTTCGGCGAGTCCTGCACAACTGCTTTTAATTTGTACATGGTATAACTGTAGAGCCAAAAAAAAAAAAATGATCCAAATGAGAAATTCACTGACGGCAAATGCCACCATTCAGTTTCATGGTTGGTAAGATCGCTGACATTTGCTCAGACTTTCAGATAACAACCTGTTTAATTTAACCATCCCACTTTCAGTAGGCTGCTGAGACGCACATCAAACACTGTTTAAATTCCTGAGCTGTTAGTTTTCATTCTGATTATCTGTTTGATACTGTACATGCTTAATTCTTTTCTGCTACATCTGTAAGTGTCATTTTATTTCAAACAATAAACGGTAAATTGTATTACTTTTAAAATTCTAAAGGAAAGAGGCATGTGGTTGGCTGAAATGTGAGTGATGCCACCAACTTGACGCTGAGAAGTTAATCTTCCCAACTCGTCCGCAGCGTCTACGCTTTGAACGCAAGGTGGTCCGTCTGAATCGTATGCCCAGTGTGAACCCGCATCTCTACTTGCTGTAATGATGTCTCCTTTTATTGCAGATCTTTCTGGCAAAGAGATCACTGTGACTAGTGCTTTGGCAGAACGATGCCATTACAATCTCTCTCTGCATCTGGAGAAAATAATCTTTACAACTACCTACACTGGCTGTTTTGTTGAGGAAGTGGCAAGTACATTTCAAGTGACACTAGAACACTTTTTGTGGTTCCCTGGGGGCTAGCTTGATCTGTAATCTCTTAATATTTCAGTTTGACCTTGAGGTAACATTTTCATCCATAAAGTTGAATAGGACTTTACTGGACATTCCGTTTGTACATCCTTACATGGCAGTGGTACTTGTGTGAAATTGTATGTGCTTTTACAAGTATTGGTCATTTGTTCCTACTAGGGAGGTCGGTATGTCCTGACTGTCCTGTACAGGACAGCTACTTGGAATCGAGGGTCTGTGCGGCTGGAATGCCCAACCAGTGCTGGAAGCCCTACAGAATTGCCTCCTCTTCCAGCCACTGTGGGGAAACCCATTCCTGTCTGCAGGTCCTCTAACATGACTGTGGTGCTGCCGGCAGGATCTCTAGAAAAAGTCTTTGTACTAGGTGTGTTGCGAGGTTGATTTGGGTACTAGAACCTTTTTGCAGTGGGGTACTTAAACTAGAAACTATCAATGGCTAGTCCTATCCTGGATGTGAACTCATGGATTCGTTTTGTTTCAGATGAATTCAAGAGGCCAGTAAAAGTCATTGATGCGCCCAAGTCATGCAATTACAGCTTGGTGGAGAGACGAGGACGGATCCTCTTCACAGCTCCCTACAGTGCCTGTGATGTCAAGATCTTGGTAATTTTCCTCGGTGTTTGTGTACTCTATGCCAATGGGGACGCGTGTAATCATCTACATGTCTCTTGCATTTGATTCTGGAGGTTTCGTTTGTTTTTGACATTTCTGTACATGCTGTTCTGGTCATCAACTTTCATAACGGATGGCTCTAACGTTGCATCTTTATACCCCCTACACACCTTGTGATGAGACTGCTAAATCCTTCATCTACTTCTACTTGATGGCAAAATTGGCATGCCAGTTTACTTTGAATTTTATAGTGGTCACTGAGTTTTGTTGGTTGAGTAATCCAATTGGCTTAAATGGGCCAAATGGCATTCATTCCTTTTTTTAATGAATTGTATTAACGGTATCAAATCAACTGGCATTGGCATTTTGTCCAACCGAAGCTTTGATACTTTGCCACTGTCTCCTCCTTCTCCCCTTGTACATGTAGAATGGAAACTATGTCCTGACCATTATGTCTACAAGTTATTCTGGAGGCTTTGCATCAGTGCAGGTAGAATGCCCTACCACTGGAGAACCAACAAAACCCCCTCCCTCTACAAAACCCATTCCTCCAACTCCTGTCTGTGGAGCTTCCAGCATGATGGTGGCGCTGCCTGAGGGACCTCTGGAACAAGTCAAGATAATGAGTGAGGATTATTTAGATTTTATATGAAATATATACATTGTTCTGGTAATCTCATGGAAACTTGTCTACTTTGTAGATGACTCTAATGGGCTATGGGTAGCTGTAAAGGATGTCCCAAAGAACTGCAACTACACACTGATGAAGGAAAGAGGAAGAAACCTCTTCATAACCTCCTACAAGGCCTGTCATGTCAGGATACTGGTAATGACTAACCCTCTGATCTGGGCAACATGATATAAATGAGCAGGGCCCATTGTATTGGGTTCCATTTACTGTGCATTTGTAATGAAGGAAGTCATTAAGGTTATGGTGGCCTCCTGCTGGTTAACTTTTCGGGTGTTTTTTTTAAGCATACATATGTGCTGTAATGCTATTTCGGGACTAAGCACCTGCATTCTGGACCTGTGCTGTATTTGCTGCATCCAGTAAAAGCACTCGCGTAGAGTGCAGGATGCGCCCTATAGTCTGGACTTCGCTGGTTTGAGTCCAGGCTGTTCTGTGCACCAGCGACCCCTGTGGTCTGGCCAGGCGCCTGCGGGCTTGCCTGTAAGCTGCCCAGGACTGCGTTGTCCTCCGACGCCGTAGCTCTGAGCTGGCTGCACGGTGAGTCTGCAGTGTGGACAGCTTCAGAAGACCGCGTGTGTTTGTCTTTGCCCCTCCCGAGTCAGCGCAGGGGTGGTATCGGTGAGCTGAGCCAAACAAAATAATTGAACACTACTAAATTGGGGAGAAAATAAGAAATAACTAACTGGTGACCTGTAAATTTAAGAGGGCGGGGGTGGGGTGAAAGAAACCTTGCCTGTCCCTTTCACTGCAGTAACTTAATCAGGGTGTGCAGCCATTGTGTAATCTACGATGTCAGAACATTGCTAATGTGTGGTCAACATCTTCATGGCTCTTTACACAGCCTGTTGGCAGGGGTCCATCTATTAACCCTTTCAGGACCGAGCATTTCAGTGAGACTCCCCCAGGACCAGGTGCTTTTTGGCTGTACGTGACTCTCTTCCTATAAATTCACTACAAACCTTTTTTTTTTTATTTTTTTTTTACAATAGCATCTTGCAAATGGCGTCATTTTTGGAACACTGGAGAACATTAAAGTACTTCAGAGACCGTATGAACTCTGCAGTAACACCATTTTGTATGGGGGGGGGGGGGGGAGATTTTTTTTTTTTTGTAATTCGACTTCGATACATGTATATACACCGATACCCAAAGAACCTTGCAGTACTCCCTGAATATTTTATTGAAAAATAGGGGCAGATAAGACATAGTAAATGTTTATTCTCAGGGTCTTTTATAAGCAATAATGGACACTACTCACTCTTTTTAATCGTCTTTGCACGATCACGTCCTAAAAGCCCACTTCAGTATGGTCGTGTTCACAATATCCTGGTCATTAAAGGGTTAACTAGAAGTTGCAGAGCCATATGGCTGGCCTTTAGTCTACTAGTAATTTTGTCATTTCTTCCATGTCTGTTGGTAAGTTAAGCTTTGAATGTGTTGTATAGCACATTGGATTTCAAGTAAATCAAAGTTGAGGAGTGTTCCCCACTGTAATCTCTTGGTGTCAATGACGATTTTCTTGTGACTACCCTTTAACTTTCCAGAATAAAAACTATGTCTTGACTATAATCTACACAACTGCAACTGGGATAAGAGGGATGGTGCAAATGACTTGTCCAGCAGTAGAGACAACAACCCATACTACTAGGACTACAACTATTAGGAAGCCAGGGACTACTGGGAAACCTACAAAACCAACTCTCCCTCCCACTCCTGTCTGCAAAGCCTCCAGCATGACTGTAGCCCTGCCCTCTGGGTCACTACAAGTTTTGTTATTGAGTGAGTTTGAATTTGGCTCAAACATTTTTGGAGGGACCTGATTAGTCTTGGTGGTTCATGTCCATCTGGTTTCTTTGTAGATCTGTCCAACGAATGGGTAGATATCGGTGCTGCTCCCAGTTACTGCAACTACAGTTTGGTGCAGGGAAGAGGCGGCAGAAACTTCTTTACAGCCCCCTACAGGGCTTGTGATGTCCAGATACAGGTAGGAATATTGTATGGCAATCCTCACTTTGATCTGTAGACAAAAGCATTGTTAATCTTCACTTGTATTTGAAGGCAGAAAATGGAATTGAAATTTAGTGGAAGCGGTTTAGTACCCAACTACATAATCTTGATGTGCCAATTCCACGATCTACAGCTGTGGCCTATTTCCATCCCCCTATAGAATTAACCAATGTTCATTCATATATGCACACACCTCCTATACATTCTAGCCTTTTCTTACTAGCCCTTCACCTGGTAAATGGTAATTCAGTCACGTTATGACTGACAATGAATCTGACAAACTGTAGGATGTGCTAAACACATTTCGGAATAAAACTGAAGCCAACGTTAAATCAACAAAGTTCAACCAAGAAACCCCATATGAAGTTTAAAAGAGGTAGTATGAAGGGTAATTCAATTTTGATCCAACTGTAGCTCCACAAATAGTAAAACAAACATACCTGTACATTGTGTAGTCAAATGATCGCTGGATGTGAATGCTTGTTTCTGAACGGTATTTGCGTGTAATATGAAACCCAGGAGGCTGAAACTTTATGCAAGACACAACCGTTTTGGGGCCGCTCCTTGAGTTCAAGCCCTAGGCACATGCCAGTTTGACGATGCCTTAATCCGGCCCTGATTACATGATTTATCTATTGCGTAAAAGTTTACTTGCTAAATTTGCCAGGAGCCCCGGCGCTTATTTCGAGACTCTGTGTTTTATTCTGCAAGATCACGAACATCTGCAAATACTTCAGATGCAATCATGAAAAAGCTGCCTGCACACATTTATAGAAATGACAAATTGCAACATTCCTGCAACGCCATTAAAATGTTGTAATAACAGAATGTATTGTGGTAATAAAACAGTAAAATCCACTATCCAACCCTCTGAATTGGAACACAACCATGTAAGGTAGGCCTGCAGCACAAATGTACGGCACATTAACTTTACTGATATTAAACGCTAAATTGGTAAACATTTCTTGTTCATTATTTCAGTATTCATAACCTGGCATTTAAGAAATCTGGTATTTATTGACCATAT
>NW_026708050.1:0-14993 GCF_902713425.1 Acipenser ruthenus
CATTTTTGTCACTAAATATTAAAATAGTGGAAAATAAATAACCCTGACCCTGACCCTGACCTTTATTAATATATTTTTACTTAGTGTGGCAAATGTTGATACAGCAAGCAATATGTGGAGATTTGAGCATCAATATGTCTGAGCTTTAAAAGCCTGCAGATAAATGGTTTAAATTGGAGGCCTCAGGGGAAAGCAAGACAAGCCATGGAAATCAATAGCAGAAGAAATTGGCTTTTGCACTTGTGCAATTCTGTCATTGACAGTGATACAATAATGCTGTGTATATCTTCTGCTGGTAGTATTATTCTTGTGTTTAGAAACGCCCTCACTGGAGACATAATGTACTGTAACTATTCCATATTGAGGGGGTTGCTCACATATCTCCCTTATAAATTCCTTATCCTCAAACACATTTTTATGAAATGTGTAGTTTATGGGGGAAAAAAAAATACTGTGGATAATATTAGTTTTGGAGATTCTGCAATTTCATGTCCAGGAATCTCTGTATGATTTAGACTTTTTAGGTTTTCAATAAACTACCAACTACCGTATTCCTTCGAATTTAAGGCACCCTAGAATTTAAGACGCAGCCCAATTTCCCACCCTCAATTTCAGGAAAAAATAAAACGTCAAATAAAGATGCATTTACAAAGATACAACCTCAATTACACACATAAGAAAACGACGTATGCAGACAGTTTGCGGACGTCTGCTGTCAAACAGAGCATTACAGTCATGAGCTGCTTCTCATTTCCAGTCTGCTGGCACACAGAGCATTACAGTCATGTGCTGCTTCTCATTTCCAGTCTGCTGTTGCACAGAGCATTACAGTCATGTGCTGCTTCTCATTTCCAGTCTGTTGTCACACACACAGAGCATTACAGTCTGCTGTCACACACACACAGAGCATTACAGTCATGTGCTGCTTCTCATTTCCAGTCTGCTGTCACACACACACAGAGCATTACAGTTATGAGCTGCGTCTCATTTCCAGTCTGCTGTCACACAGAGCATTACAGTCATGTGCTGCTTCTCATTTCCAGTCTGCTGTCACACAGAGCATTACAGTTATGAGCTGCTAATGGTGGTTCTTTGAAAGTGGCTGCCTGTATGTCATGGCTGACTGGAGATCGAGCAGTAATGTTTTTGTTTGTCTTTTCTCAGGCAGTCAGTCACGTTGCTGTTTGTGTACTCGGACACTTCTGTAAGTAGTGTGTGTGTGGGAATGTAAGGTTGGCAGGGTTGGGGTCAAATCTGTCCCTGCCAGCAATCACAGGTGTGATCAGTCCTCAGTTAGGTAATTGATGCAAATTGGGGAAGGAGAAAGCCTTTGTCTTGGGGGGGCGGGGGGCTGGGGGCGTGATGCGTGATTTTTGTAGTGTTTTGAAACTTTATATTGAAGGCAAATGCCCAGCCTGTATTTTGTTTTGTTTTGTTTGAACATTTGTTTTGGCCCTTGTGCCTCCAGCGTTTATTTGCAGTATTTGTCAGCAGACCCGGCGCGTATTGGAGACCGGCGTTTATATTAGATCACTAGCTTCACATGCTTCATGCAGTCATTGAGAAGCCGCTAGCACACAACCTTGTAGCAACATCGTAACTCAATTTAAACATTCCAGCAACTTTGTTAAAAGGTTGTGTGTCAGTGGAAACTAAGTAACAGTTTTGTTTTATTACAAAATTACATTGTATTGTACACTTTCAAGTATAAAATGAAATTACTATTACAATCTTTATATATACACTGGTTAACAAGAGTACGGTTGGAAAAGTAACAAGCAGAAGTACGAATTTGTATTTAAAAATGGAATTAGATATACCATTGTTAATAATAATAATAATAATAATAATAATAATAATAATAATAATAATAATAATAATAATAATAGTTAAATCACTAAAAGACAGCCCTGTAGATATCAGAACACAGACGTGTAGGCTACGCTTACAGCATAATAATAATAATAATAATAATAATAATAATAATAATAATAATAATAATAATAATAATAATAATAATACAAACTTCTAAAATGTTTTTAAAAATGAATAAAAGCAATAAGTAGCATTATCAAAAATAATTTATTGTTTAATCTCAAACATGTACATTTTTAGTACAACAAAACACGTTAAAATACACCAAGATGTTTGTATCTGGACTACTTTCAGCACGCTTAAAATTAACAAAACTTTTAATAATGTAGTAACTGCATGAAACAAATATGCATTACATGTAGGCCTACCTTAAATTTCATTTATTATTATTATTTATTAATCCTGAGAGTCACTTTCATCGCTGTCACTTCATTACGCTCAAGCTCCTCCTCATCTTCCTCAGCTACAATGACAATGACAGAGACCCGGCGTTTATTTACAATATTTGTCAGTAGACCGGGTGCATATTAGACACAGGCGATTGTTTGAGACCCGGCAATTATTTGAAGTTTTACGGTATGTAACATAGGTAGTCGTTCTGTTAGGAAATGCCAGTGCCATCTTTTGCATTGCTGAGTAGGTGTTTCTCAAGAAGGTGCTGGCGCTTACTAGTATAAAGACACTGAAAGCTAATCTAGCCTACATTACATATGTCTAAGGCAGTCAGTTGGAACTGAAGCTCCTAAACTCAGGAGCAAGTAGTCTAACACTTCTGAAATAATAAAACCGCAACACTTCAGGGATTGCAATAAGAGCCACTATGAATGATTGCTAACACCATACAGAGGGAAGGGGACAGTTACAAACACTATGAACATGTAGCTTAGAGTTCCACACAGGAGTCAAAGATACTGTAAATGCCCCATGAGATTCCCATGAGCTAGGTATTACCATTTTGACAAACCCACAGATTTGTCTCTGGTCTATTATCAAACTAATCCACAATCTCTGACTCCAGCCCAGTCCTAAATAAAGAGCGAACTGTATGAAGATGAGATATGTGCAGAAGGACCAGGTTAATCATGACCTGATTGGTACTAACTTGGCCTCCCGTTTCTAATGTCAGTGATCAAGTGATCTCGTTCCAGTGTCCAACATAGAGGCCAAGTTAGTCCCAAGAATACAAATGTAAGCCAAGAACACAGAGATATTGTCTTCTATGTTTTAATCTGTGATTGACTTTGAAGTGATGGAAGAATCATGAAAAAGTACCTTGCGCCCCCAGTGGCACATCCAGTAAAGTCACTAATGCATGAGTGTAGGGTGAGTCACACAGTCAGGAGTTTGCTGATTCCAGTCCTGGTGCAGGGTGAGTCACACTGGTTACCAATTCTGAGGAGAATTTCCATTGAACCATTGAAGATCATTTGTAAAGGGTATAGTAAGCATACTGTGGTACCCTACCAATGCCTCATCCCATTGTAGCTGCCCTTGTGCTACCACTGCCCCTCAGTACAGAACCAGCAAACTCCTAATCATATGACTCACCCAGCATTCCATGCAGTATTGCCTGGTACCAGCCTCTTCACATTATAGCTGCCCTATACCACTGCACAAAACTATTGTATTGCCATTACAGTGCTACTGAGTCCAGGCGGAGACTTTGCAGGCCGGGCCTCACCTCCAGGGTTCAGGTGCTTGGTAATTTCCTTTACTTTGGTTTGGTGGTAAAAAGAGTCCCCTGTTGATCTTCAGTCCTCCTGAATGGTAAGTGGCTTTCAGCAGTGAGACAACATTCCCTTTCAAATCCAGTAAAACAGGGGTAAGAAATGAAGGCTAAAAGAAAAGTTCCTTGACCTACATCCACTGTATGTACATGCAACACTGTAAATGTGTCAGGTTCCTCCTCTCCCAGGCCCTTCCAGTAAACAATGTGAAAAAACAATACCAAGAGGAACATATGCACATACAGATAGACATGCAGCTCCTTACATCCCCTCTTAATGCAAATGTGACATGCAGTGGGAATACAAAGTCATCCACCATGTGCTCTGTTCATCCTGCGCATTCAGCCCGTAGCAACTGGGCATTCAGAACATAATCTCTGGAGGGACCTGGTGTTTGTTTCTGTTCGGTTTAGGGGATGGAAATTTGGGTTTCTATTAATTAGATGTATATTTGGGGTTATTGATTATTTTAAGCAGTGCTCCTCTGTAGTCATTTCTCTAGGGCCCAGACTGACTAATGGCAGGTGTTATGGAAAGGGTAACAAAGCAGCTGTACTAAATCTATAGCAGAACACAATGTAAATATACAGCTACAAATACCACCCAGAGAATTAAATGAATTCAAACTCACAAACCTCATTAAAGACTGTTTTGGTATTCATTAAACTTTGTTTTCTTTATCAAAAGAACCATTGGGAAGTTTTTTTAAAAAAATAAACGTTTTTGTTTTTAATAAACCTATTCAAAACTCCTTGCACATTTGCTGCTTTTCACTGGTATTTTTTTACTTCTGATCTCGTGTCCACTCAACAATGCAACGGCAGACAATGAAGTACTGTAAGTTAAGAGGATCGAAACAGTGGACTGCGATTAACGAACACTATTAGGTTATTAGGTTTTTTTTAGTTAATCGCAGAAGTTAACTGCAATTAATTGACAGCCCTAATATATATATAGTAAACCGGCCGTCACTCACTCTGGTTCGTTGCCCCTTTAAAAATTGACACAGGACGCAGAAAATAGATTTTTCAACGCGCTATTTTAATAAACAAACAAAATAAACTGAACAGAATAAACACGTAGCTCTTATACGAGCACTAACTAAACACACAGGAACCTAAATAAATTTCAGGACGGCTAAGCCGTTTACCTACTACACAAACTCTAAACAAAATGAACACAGGTTTCACAGTACCATACTCTTAGTACGCCTGCACACCCTGGTAAGCGGGCTCTATACACATCAGCCTCGAGTACACTGACTGCATACTTTAAATACCCTGCACCTGGTTCTAATTTAACAATAACTACCAGGTGCAGGGGATAATTAAAGATTTAACCCCCTCCCTGCTGTCTTAATATATATATATATATATATATATATATATATATATATATATATATATCAAACGAACAGACAGCAGACAGGTAGTGAAATCAACTTGACTTTATTTAAAACAAACTCTAAAGGTCTCTGAAAACTCTCTGTTTCTTGTATCTCCATTTCAGTTTCTCTATCTCTCTGCTCACACTGCTGCTCCCAGCTCTCTCTCTCTCAACCACACACTACTCTTCTCCTCCCCCCTCGACACACACCCCCGTCATGCACACCAACCAATTCTTGCGCTCTACCAGCCTGCATGCCCTCCTGACCGAGAAGGGTATACTTGCAAGACGGAACTCACACCCCAAGCCTGACACCCCAAGCCTGGCACCCTTTAACTCCGCCTCTAACTCCACCTCTACAGTGACGCAAAAAGAAAGGCGTCACATTTGAGAAGGAGAAACATATGCACGGTTGTTGCAAGCACAGTTGCATTTAAATTTTGACAGAAGAGGACACACAAGGTATGTTTAACTTGTTAAATTCGCCTTTGTATTTAATTATCCATGAGTAATATATATATATATATATATATATATATATATATATATATATATATATATATATATATATATAACTTTAACTTATATCTATATACATTAGAAACATATGTTAGTGTCCCCTGAAATTACTTAAAGATCGTCAGGGAAGTTATCCGAGATGAGATTGCTATGTTTAGATCCGAAATTCAATCGGCAATTGCTCCCATTAAAGCCGCGTTGTCTGAGTGCTCTGAAAAAGTTTAAGAGGTGGAGGGCTCCATGAATGTGTTTGACGCCCGCCTTGCTGGGGTTGAATCAGCTTGCAACTTGCTTGCTTCTGAAAATAACAAGCTCCTTGCTAAAATTGACGACCTGGAGAACCGAAGTAGGAGAAATAATCTGCGCGTCGTCAGAATTCCGGAGGGGATGGAGGAAGGCAGACCAACGAAGTTTATGTCGAGCTTCTTTCAAGAAGTATTTGGGCAGGAGTGCCTGGACTCCTCCCTGTTCTGGATAGGGCGCATCGCTCCTCGGCTGCGAGACCACGAGAGGGAGAGCGCCCAAGGCCTTTCACTTCAAGAGTTCACCATTTTCAGGTTAAAGAGCGGCTTCTGCGTTTGTCAAGGGAGAAGGGGCAGCTCATCTTCCGTGGAAAAAGAGTCTTCATTTTCCCCGATTTTAGTGCTGATTTGGTAAAGCACAGAGCTGCTTATAATGAAGTGAGGGCGCTTCTCCGTAGTGTGAAGGTGAGATATGGCCTATTACATCCAGCACGTCTCCGCGTTTCATTCAATGGAACTGATCAAATCTTCGATACCCCAGAAGCAGCAAGGGACTTTTATTCAAGAGAGATCCTCCCTAAGCTAAAATGCACAGAGTAAATACAGTTCGGTAATTGCGGGCTTGATATCATTTAAATATACCGGCGTTATACAGAAGTATAAATGTCTTTTTTGTTTATCATGATTATTTTTTGTGTATGTATGGTTGTGGGCTCTATTGTTTTTCTTTCTTTTTTTTTTTTTCATTTGTTTGTGTGTATTGCTTCGGTAAAATGAATGTTCGCCTAAATTGAAAGCATTACTGTTATAGTTGAAATGTGCGCATCAGACTGACTTGCAAACGGTGCGTCAATGCAATGTATCCCGGGGAATTTAGTTTTGGTGCCACGGAGAACACAGGTTTTGCTAGTCTGTGTGGGCATGCTTTGCAGCTATCGCTCCAGTGGTGTTATTGGGTTGCTGGTTAAGTTTGCTACTGTCAACTGTCTGTAATGGATTTTCCAGTATTACTATTTTATGTGCTTGTATGGATATGCATGTGTGTGTGTGTGTGTGTGTGTGTGTGTGTGTGTATGCGTATATATATATATATATGTGCACGTGTGTGTATGTGTATGTATGTGTGTATATATATTTCACTGGGCGTGAGCTGGGGGGGAAAGGATAAGGCAGAAGAAGTAGCAAGGAGCAGTTAGTAGGACAGAATGTGGTCACCGACTGGGGCAGACGCTGCCGACATCCCAGGAGCGGAGGACCCGGCAACCGGAAACAGGATAGAAAAGAGGTCACCGACTGGGGCCGACGCTGCCGACATCCCAGGGGCGGAGGACCCGGCAACCGGAAACAGGATAGAAAGAGGTCACCGACTGGGGCCGACGCTGCCGACATCCCAGGGGCGGAGGACCCGGCAACCTGAAAACACATATGAGGGTTATGACTTGAAAAGCCGCCCCTCGGGAGGAAATGAGAGAGGTACCCAGCATCTGAGGCTTCTGTAAGGGGCGCTCGTAAAACCCCTGATTGGCCGAGACATCACGCTGCCTGGGACCTGAAAATAAGGACAAAGCATTGAGGTTAGTATAGGACTCGGCACGAGTGACCACGTCCTGAAGAGAGGCAGAATAGAAGAGAGCCTCGAGTGAGATGAGCGCAGGAGCTGCGACAGGACAGAGTTTGGCCGGGGGTCCGCTCTGACTCACGCAGTGAGAACCCCTGAAGGTAAGGGAGGCGGCTGCCTAGCCCTGAGGTCGGGGAAGTGAGCCTCACTTGCCCCCCAAAGGATGGACCCCTGGCACCTCACGAAAACTCCCACATCGTGAGACAAACAAGACAGCACATGCCAACGCATAACATAAACAAAAGACCAGAAGGACGAACAGAGGGAGATTAGTAAATTTGTTAGAGGGATGTGACTATGTGTATACCTGCCGCTCAGTGGAGAGGAAAAAACCCCTTGTGGCAGATTAGGGGAAAACCTCTGGTGGCCCCGGCGAACAGGTAGCCCCCACTCCGGGCATGCTAGCGATTTTAAAATGGGCTGCAACTATATCGGAGGAGATGAATGAACGTAATAATCTACTGCGGAAGAGGACCAGCGGCCCATGGTCTTGATCAGACTGTGGTTGATGCTGGATCTTGCAGCGGAGGTAGCTGCACCTATGCGAAATGAATGGGGAGAATACAGATGAGGAGGGAGGCCTGCTCTAGAAAGGAGGGTGGAGAGGTGGGCTGATTAGGAGATCTTCGTCGCTGCAGGGAAGCTTGAAGCTGAAGAAACTGTGTATTCCGAGCTTCCGAGGAAGCCGAAGAAGGCTGTGAGTGATGTTGGCCCTCACAGCAGAGGGGGCTGTGCCTACGGAATGATTGGGGGGAGGCCCGCTCTGGAGGCAAGGTAGGATGGAATCCAGTGACGAGTGATCCTAGGAGCGAGAGAAATCAATGAGGGGGTGAAGTAGAGGAGGGAGGCTTGCTCTGGAGGGTGGAAGGTGGGTTGCGAACCAGCGATGAGTGATGATAGGAGCGAGAGGAATCAATGAACCGAGGGTCCTGGGGGGGGGGGGGTTCTTGCTGTGGAGATACCTTGATGATGAAAGGGGTAGATAGGGGACTCTACTTGACAGCTGAATGGACTAACCACGTTGAAATTGATCCCTCTTGGAGGTACGATCGAATGGTGAAGTAAATCGGAAGCAGAAGAAACTGCGAGTTCTGAACGTAATAATCTACTGCGGAAGAGGACCAGCGGCCCATGGTCTTGATCAGACTGTGGTTGATGCTGGCTCTCGCAGCGGAGGTAGCTGCACCTATACGAAATGAATGGAGAGAATACAGCTGAGGAGGGAGGCCTGCTCTCGAAAGGAGAGTGGAGAGGTTGGCTGATTAGGAGATCTTCGTCGCTGCATGGAAGCTTAAAGCTGAAGGAACTGTGAATTCTGAGCTTCTGAGGAAGCCGAAGAAGGCCGAGAAGCAGATGAGATACCTTGACGTTGAAAATAAGGGGCAGATAGGGGAATCTGCTTGACAGCTGAATTAACTGACCGCGCTGAAATGGATCCATCTGGAGGTACACGACTGAATGATGGAGTAAATTAGAACTGTGGATTCTGAGCTCCTAAGGAGACCGAAGAGGGCTCAGATGCAGATGATCTCCATAGGTAGATCCTTGTATGGGGAGAAGTGGCGTTTCAGAAGAGTAGAATGAGCAAACTGAGAATGGTCATTGATGCGGACAGCGGGAAGGTGAGGCAGAAGGGAAGGCTCTTAAGAATCAGCTGTTAGGCAGATGGTCTCCGTAAGGATCTCCGATCTTCGTAAGGGGACAAGCAAACCTTCCAAAGAGTAGAGATGAGTGAATGGAGAATGTCTGTTGATATGGGCAGGCGGGAAGGTGCAGCGGGGGGGGGGGGGGGGACTTTGAAGATTCCGCAAAGAGTCAGACAAACTACTGGTATGGAGAGAATGGTGGGAAGAAAAAATCCCTAGCTGGACGATGAAAGCCATGATCTGGTTTGATTTGAAGGAATAGGATGAATCCGATTCTGGCACAGAACGTTTAAAACACTGACCAAGCTCTACAATATGAAGCTGTCGAAGGAGGGAAGAGAGCTGCAAATATGAAATGCTGAGCAGATTGAAGGAGGTTACTGAGAGTATGATTCAGTCAAATGACAGCTGGTGAATCGGGGGTGGGGTGGGCACGCAGCAGACGGGACCAGTCGATGGAACTTGAATACTAAAAGTGGAAGCCGAAGGGGAGCTGGAACTGACAGTTGAGGTAGCAGCTGGAACTGAACGAACGTGTGTAAATCGACTGCTGGGGAAGCTCAGCACGCTTTGTGCTCCATTTACTGGAATGGAGGGCAGAGATGAGATGTTGACTATCCTATGTGTCAGTTAATACGGGATCGATCTGCGGTCTGCTACTATCATGTCTGCTTGAAATGGAAAAGGTGAACTCACATTGAGAGACTGGGTTTCACAACTCCAGTTATTCTCCTAGAGTGGAACTCCTTAACTCATAAACAAGACAGATTTCCAGTCTCACCGCATCTCTCGCCATGTATTAATGCTGTAATATTTGAGAGGATGTGTGGACATATGAATAGATTTCTGAGAAAGACAAGCACCTCGTATTTTTGATTAGATGGGGATTAGCATTAGCCTTGACTGCGGAATGCTTCCACGATCTGCGTATTGGAGGAAAGCGGAAGCGTTGGAAGATCTGGAGTAGTGCAGGTACAGATTTAGACTGAACTAAAGCAACTTGCATGCTATAATAGTAAGTAGATCTGAAGAGGGAGCAGAGATCTGCTGCAGTGAGGAGCAATTAACAGTAGAGGACGGGATCTGCTGAACGGTGCAGAGATCTGAGGAAGTAAACTGTCAATAATGAGCGGTGGTCTGCTGTAGAGAGAGAGAGAGATCTGCTGAAGCAGTGATCGGTTATTGTGAATGGTGGACTGCCATTGGTAGAGCGAGGTGGTCTGCTGCAGAACACAGATATCTGCTGAAGCAGGGATCTGTAATAGTGAATGGTGGATTGCCATCGGTAGTGTGATGATCTGCTGTAGTGCACAGACATCTGCTGAATGCGGTGGATATTGGACTGTGAGTTAAAGTGATTTAGATGAAGCCAGAGATGGAGAATACATAGAGCTGAGGCTGCTGTAGAACCTAAGAGGAGGAAGAATCCGCTGCTCTGAGGCTGTTGAAAAATCTATTGATTTGGTCGGGAGCAGTCTGCCTCAAAGGGGCGGGGGGAGGGGTAAGAGTTGAAATTGAAGAATGCCATTTGATATAGATAGACAGGGGATGAGGCAGGAGGGGGAACTCCCGAGAATCCATCCGAGTGAGAACTGCGGGAATAGATAGAAAAGCTGTAGTGTCCGAGCTTCGCAGCGAAACCAAACTGGTTTAATGTATAGAGAGAGAGCTTGTGGTATTATACTGCCATCCAGAGGTTATGATTGGAATTACATCATTGACTTGAGTGAATCAGGGTAGAATCTATGAAGTTATTACGATTAAAATCCTTGTCTATGTAGAACAACATTTGCTTATTCCTTTAGATTTGAATAATAAATATTCTAGACATGTTTAGGACAGATAGTCATGAATATAAATAAGTTAACACAGTATTTAGATGTCATGGTTCGGCGCGTTGAATTCGTCTCCGCCAGTTGTGAAAGCGCAGCAACAGGAAGCCGGAAGAATGCAGTGCTGAGGCGCAGAGCACGCAGAGCCTGCTGAAGCTGCCTGGTCACCATGACGACTTACCACTCCCCGCAGTCACTCAATAAGGGCGTTGCCGTGGTAACCATAGTATGTGAGGCGCCGGTGGAAAAGTTACAGTACAATAGTGTCGTTGGAGAATGTTGTGACTAGTGAAGTCCCGAGCCGCCATTGGTTAAAAATGGAGTTTAGAATGGGCTGGATACGTCTTTAAAAGGTTGAATGTAGCTGATGGAGGTCCAGGGCAGGATCTTCTGATGGAACGGTAATTGTGCTGGCTCTGGGAGCGGGGGAGGGGCGTCTGATTGCAGGCGAGGAGTAAAGAAAGATTCCGTCGACAAAACTTCGTAGTAGAATTAAATAGAGCTAAGGTAAGGCAATCGCAGACAACGGGAATGTCGATGTCATGTCGAAGGAGCTTGAAAGTTTAACGGAGGACCAGTCTTTCTGATAAGGTTGCAGACAAGTTGAGTAATGAAGCTGCGCTTTGGACGGCTATGATGCCGAGGTGGAGACTGGATGGAACAGGAAAGAGTAACGTTGGAGCTCTTGGAGCCGAAAAGAGAAGCTGAATGAAAAGAAAGATCACCTGAGCAGGTAAGAAAATGATTGATAATATCTTGGCAGCGATGTGCAGAGAAACGACCTGCGTGAGCGAGGCAACGAAGTTTAGATATTAGAGGTGAAGCACGAAACGACGGCGTCTGAGCGTTTGCTACAAAAACGAAACACTAGACAGAAAAGGTGCAGGTGATCAGGGCTTAAATAGAAAATAGAAACTAATTAACTGGAGATTAGAAAATTGAAAGATTAGAGATTAGCCGCCCCCCCAGCTCCACGCCCCCCGAACCTCGCAGGCTAACATATATATGTGTGTGTGTTTATATATATATTGTGACATACTTTGTTCTTTCCAACAGGTGTTTGTCACTTTAATTATACACGAAACAAGGGTAGTGCTCTTTAAACGCCGTGGCGTACGTTTATTTAGCAGACTGTTCAAACAAAAAAACACACAAAACAAAACCTAGCCTTTCTTCAGGCGCTAACTAAACTGAGAAACAGAAAGACTAACTAATGCAGGGCAGGGTAAGCCTGTTCCCCTGTTTAAACTAATTCCCAGAATCACCTCAGCCAAATCACCGTCCAGAACTTCGTTGTCAAGGATTGCCGTACCTTTATTTTGTTACAAGAAAACCTTTTGTCCAACACGCTTGTTTCACCACTTCAACCCTCTCCCGAACACACAAACTGACACCCTTTTTAACCCCGACCTGATCACTTCCACCTGATCAGCATTTGCTGATTAATTATACAATTAAACACTTGTTACATTTGTTTCAACACAGTGTGTGGCTACCCCCCATGGTCCTAAAGCCTCCAAATTACTGTCTGGTACATACACATCATCACAATATATATATATATATATATATATATATATATATATATATATATATATATATATATATTGTAAGATAGCAGGTTGTGAGAGACAGCAGGGAGGGGGTTAAAACCTCCCTGCAAGAGAAACCTGTGTGGAATGCACCTTTTGTTTGATTTGTATTGCTTTATTGTTTCACTTAATTTGCTAATTGATTTGCTTATTGTTTAGTTTAATTGTTTTATTGTTAATTATCATCCGCACCTGGGCGTTATTAAAAATTAGGTCCAGGTGCGGGAGTTTAAAAGGAGAGCAAGCAGTCTGCTCGAGGCTGCTGAGTAGAAGGAGGCAGAAGAGGTGCTCTGTCTCCGAGTAGCCAGAGAAAAAGTAAGTGCGGTGTCAAACCAGTGTGTTTAAGTTTGAGGTTTTGGAAGGACGGGAAAACAGCGTAGCTGTCCCGTGTTAGTCAGGGTGTTCCCGTGTGTTAGTTAGTGCTCCAAGAGGAGCTAGGTGTTTATTTTGTGTATTTGTTTTATTTTTGTCTTTATTAAAATTAGCGCAACCGCGCAAGAAAATCCATTTCTGTGTGCTGGGTCGTATTTTTAAAGGGGCACGAACCCGAGTGAGTGGAAATCTTTTACAATATATATATATATATATATGTATGTGTATATATATTTTATTATTATTATTATATATATATATTTTTTTAGTATTCACGTTTGTGTGTGGTTGGAAAGGAGAGAAATAACATTTGCATGGCTCTGGGTTCAGTATACTGTTTGTTATTGCTGAAATGAAAAGGTTTGTTTCTCTTACTGATATAGTTTGGGGGTGTTGACTTACTGTGTGGATACTTTACTAAATAATTGAAATGTTCTTGCAGTATTACACAATCACTGTATAAGCATTAACCAGTTTTTAACTGGGGGGGGGGCAGTTATATTTTTTCTATTGTTTTGTTTTCTCTCTTTCACTTTCCTTCTCTCTTCTGCCGTGTTTTTTTTATATTGGTCAGGGGGAGGGGATCTGAGGTTAAGATGCCGGTTTTGTTTCGTTTTGTATCTCATCCTACATTTTTTTCTTTACATCCCTAAATCTTGATGGTTGCTGTGGCTGGCACTAACTAGTGATATTGGGTGCCAGGTTAATTTTATAAGCTGGAATGTCAAGGGGCTTAATCACCCAGTGAAACGCAATCGAGTGTTATCTCACCTTCAACAATTGAAAGTGGGCATTGCTTTTCTGCAAGAAACACATCTTCGAAATTCAGACCACTCCCGTATGCGCAGGAGTTGGGTGGGGCAGATATTTCATTCCAAATTTCATGGCAAAGCTCGGGGAGCAGCAATTTTAGTACACAAATCCATTCCATTCATTGCCTCCCAGGTGACTGCGGACCCAAATGGTCGTTATGTTGTTGTCACAGGTACTCTTTATAACACCCCTTTAATTTTAGCTAATGTCTATGCTCCTAATTGGGATGACAGTCAGTTTTTCACTAACTTTCTTTCTTCCCTACCTGATGTGCACACATACCACCTCTTACTCGGGGGGGACATGAACTGTACTCTTAATCCTAGGTTGGACCGCTCCTGCCTAAATCCAGCACCCCCTTCAAAATCTGCTCTGATAATTAGTTCATTTCTTGACACATATGGGGCTTCTGATCCGTGGTGCTTTCTTTTTCCAACTGCCCGGCAGTACTCTTTTTTTTCTCCTGTACATCAAACATACTCTCGTATTGACTACTTTTTTCTGGACAAAAAACTGCTTCCCATTGTACATTCTTGTACAAATCAGAGTATAGTCATATCAGATCATGTGCCTCTGGTTTTGGAGCTTGTTTTTCACAGGCAGGTGGCACCACGTCACCCTTGGAGGCTCAACCCCCTATTATTATCTGATCAAGACTTTGTCCAGTTTATTTCTTCCCAGATGGACTTCTTTCTGGATACCAACTCAACACCTGGGATGTCCTCCATCACTTTATGGGAAACCTTAAAGGCTTATTTACGAGGCCAAGTAATCTCTTATAGTGCTCGACTCAACAGGCATCGAACAGGGCGGCTCTCAGAACTAACTGACCTTATTTTGCAGTTAGATCAGCAACATGCTCTCTCTCCCACTCCAGAACTCTATAAACAACGATTGTCCCTACAAACTGAATTCAACCTTCTCTCCACTAAACAGGCAGAGCAATTAATGATTAGATCACGGCATGCACTATATCACGGCATGCACTATATGAACATGGTGACAAGGCTAGCAAAATTTAGCACATCATCTGCGTCAATCTGCTGCTTCACATTTGATCCCACAAATTAATTCTCAATCAGGTCTGCCTACAACTGACCAGCAGGAGATTAATGATCAATTTAAAACATTTTATTTTTCTCTTTACAAATCGGAATCTCCTGCCGATCCCGCATTAACCGATTCTTTTTTTGAGAGCCTTCCTGTTCCAGCGTTGGATCCTGACTCAAAAGCCCACCTGGAGGAGCCCTTTGCCCCAGATGAAATAACTCAAGCTATTAGGTCAATGCAGAGTGGTAAATCTCCTGGCCCAGATGGGTTTCCCATAGAATTTTATAAGAAATTTAGCTGTAGTTTGTCTCCCCTACTGAG